>NW_027617505.1:0-113010 GCF_964187855.1 Myxine glutinosa | reverse complement strand
AGTGGGTTTTCAACACTAACACAAGTGCGAAAAGTGGTTTCCTTCACTAACACATGTGCGAAAAGTGGTTTTTCAACACTAACACAAGTGTGAAAAGTGGTTTTTCAACACTAACACAAATGCGAAAAGTGGTTTTTCAACACTATCACAAGTGCAAAAAGTGTTTTTTCCACACTAATACAAGTGCAAAAGTGGTTTCCTGCACCAACACAAGTGCGAAAAGTGGTTTTTCATCACCAACACAAGTGCGAAAAGTGGTTTTTCAACACTATCACAAGTGCAAAAAGTGTTTTTTCCACACTAATACAAGTGCAAAAGTGGTTTCCTGCACCAACACAAGTGCGAAAAGTGGATTTTCAACACTAACACAAGTGCGAAAAGTGGGTTTTCAACACTAACACAAGTGCGAAACTTGGTTTCCTTCACTAACACAAGTGCGAAAAGTGGTTTTTCAACACTAACACAAGTGCGAAAAGTCGTTTTTCAACACTAACACAAGTGCGAAAAGTGGTTTTTCCACACTAATACAAGTGCAAAAGTGGTTTCCTGCACCAAAACAAGTGCGAAAAGTGGTTTTTCAACACTAACACAAGTGCGAAAAGTGGTTTTTCAACACTAACACAAGTGCGAAAAGGGGTTTGTCCACAATAATACAAGTGCAAAAGTGGTTTCCTGCACCAACACAAGTGTGAAAAGTGGTTTTTCAACACTAACACAAGTGCGAAAAGTGGTTTTTCAACACTATCACAAGTGCGAAAAGTGGTTTTTCCACACTAATACAAGTGCAAAAGTGGTTTCCTGCACCAAAACAAGTGCGAAAAGTGGTTTTTCAACACTAACACAAGTGCGAAAAGTGGTTTTTCAACACTAACACAAGTGCGAAAGGGGTTTGTCCACAATAATACAAGTGCAAAAGTGGTTTCCTGCACCAACACAAGTACGAAAAGTGGTTTTTCAACACTAACACAAGTCCGAAAAGTGTTTTTTCAGCACTAACACAAGTGCGAAAAGTGGTTTTTCCACACTAATACAAGTGCAAAAGTGGTTTCCTGCACTAACACAAGTGCGAAAAGTGGTTTTTCAACACTAACACAAGTGCAAAATGTGTTTTTTCAACACTATCACAAGTGCAAAGAGTGTTTTTCCCACACTAATACAAGTGCAAAAGTGGTTTCCTGCACCAACACAGGTGCGAAAAGTGGTTTTTCAACACTAACACAAGTGCGAAAAGTGGTTTTTCAAACTATCACAAGTGCAAAAAGTGTTTTTTCCACACTAATACAAGTGCAAAAGTGGTTTCCTGCACCAACACAAGTGCGGAAAGTGGTTTTTCAACACTAACACAAGTGCGAAAAGTGGTTTCCGTCACTAACACAAGTGCGAAAAGTGGTTTTTCAACACTAACACAAGTGCGAAAAGTGGTTTTTCAACACTAACACAAGTGCGAAAAGTGGTTTTTCCACACTAATACAAGTGCAAAAGTGGTTTCCTGCACCAACACAAGTGCGAAAAGTGGTTTTTCAACACTAACACAAGTGCAAAAAGTGGTTTTTCAACACTATCACAAGTGCAAAAAGTGTTTTTTCCACACTAATACAAGTGCAAAAGGGGTTTCCTGCACCAACACAAGTGCGAACAGTGGATTTACAACACTAACACAAGTGCGAAAAGTGGGTTTTCAACACTAACACAAGTGCGAAAAGTGGTTTCCTTCACTAACACAAGTGCGAAAAGTGGTTTTTCAACACTGACACAAGTGCGAAAAGTGGTTTTTCAACACTGACACAAGTGCGAAAAGTGGTTTTTCAACACTATCACAAGTGCAAAAAGTGTTTTTTCCACACTAATACAAGTGCAAAAGTGGTTTCCTGCACCAACACAAGTGCGAAAAGTGGTTTTTCATCACTAACACAAGTGCGAAAAGTGGTTTTTCGACACTATCACAAGTGCAAAAAGTGTTTTTCCACACTAATACAAGTGCAAAAGTGGTTTCCTGCACCAACACAAGTGCGAAAAGTGGATTTTCAACACTAACACAAGTGCGAAAAGTGGGTTTTCAACACTAACACAAGTGCGAAAAGTGGTTTCCTTCACTAACACAAGTGCGAAAAGTGGTTTTTCAACACTAACACAAGTGCGAAAAGTGGTTTTTCAACACTAACACAAGTGCGAAAAGTGGTTTTTCCACACTAATACAAGTGCAAAATTGGTTTCCTGCACCAACACAAGTGCGAAAAGTGGATTTTCAACACTAACACAAGTGCAAAAAGTGGGTTTTCAACACTAACACAAGTGCGAAAAGTGGTTTTTCCACACTAATACAAGTGCAAAAGTGGTTTCCTACACCAACACAAGTGCGAAAAGTGGTTTTTCAACACTAACACAAGTGCGAAAAGTGGTTTTTCAACACTATCACAAGTGCAAAAAGTGTTTTTTCCACACTAATACAAGTGCAAAAGTGGTTCCCTGCACCAACACAAGTGCGAAAAGTTGGTTTTCAACACTAACACCAGTGCGAAAAGTGGTTTCCTTCACTAACACAAGTGCGAAAAGTGGTTTTTCAACACTAACACAAATGCTAAAAGTGGTTTTTCAACACTAACACAAGTGCGAAAGTGGTTTTTCCACACTATTACAAGTGCAAAAGTGGTTTCCTGCACCAACACAAGTGCGAAAAGTGGTTTTTCAACACTAACACAAGTGCGAAAAGTGGTTTTTCAACACTAACACAATGCGAAAAGTGGTTTTTCCACACTAATACAAGTGCAAAAGTGGTTTCCTGCACCAACACAAGTGCGAAAAGTGGTTTTTCAACACTAACACAAGTGCGAAAAGTGATTTTTCAACACTAACACAAGTGTGAAAAGTGTTTTTCAACACTAACACAAGTGCGAAAAGTGGTTTTTCCACACTAATACAAGTGCAAAAGTGGTTTCCTGCACCAACACTAGTGCGAAAAGTGGTTTTTCAACACTAATACAAGTGCGAAAAGTGGTTTTTCAACACTATCACAAGTGCAAAAAGTGTTTTTTCCACACTAATACAAGTGCAAAAGTGGTTTCCTGCACCAACACAAGTGCAAAAAGTGGTTTTTCAACACTAACACAAGTGCGAAAAGTGGGTTTTCAACACGAACACAAGTGCGAAAAGTGGTTTCCTGCACCAACACAAGTGCGAAAAGTGGTTTTTCAACACTATCACAAGTGCAAAAAGTTTTTTTTCCACACTAATACAAGTGCAAAAGTGGTTTCCTGCACCAACACAAGTGCAAAAAGTGGTTTTTCAACACTAACACAAGTGCGAAAAGTGGGTTTTCAACACTAACACAAGTGCAAAAGTGGTTTCCTGCACCAACACAAGTGCGAAAAGTGGTTTTTCAACACTAACACAAGTGCAAAAAGTGGTTTTTCAACACTATCACAAGTGCAAAAAGTGTTTTTTCCACACTAATACAAGTGCAAAAGGGGTTTCCTGCACCAACACAAGTGCGAACAGTGGATTTACAACACTAACACAAGTGCGAAAAGTGGGTTTTCAACACTAACACAAGTGCGAAAAGTGGTTTCCTTCACTAACACAATTGCGAAAAGTGGTTTTTCAACACTGACACAAGTGCGAAAAGTGGTTTTTCAACACTGACACAAGTGCGAAAAGTGGTTTTTCAACACTATCACAAGTGCAAAAAGTGTTTTTTCCACACTAATACAAGTGCAAAAGTGGTTTCCTGCACCAACACAAGTGCGAAAAGTGGCTTTTCAACACTATCACAAGTGCAAAAAGTGTTTTTTCCACACTAATACAAGTGCAAAAGTGGTTTCCTGCACCAACACAAGTGCAAAAAGTGGTTTTTCAACACTAACACAAGTGCGAAAAGTGGTTTTTCAACACTATCACAAGTGCAAAAAGTGTTTTTTCCACACTAATACAAGTGCAAAAGTGGTTTCCTGCACCAACACAAGTGCGCAAAGTGGTTTTTCAACACTAACACAAGTGCGAAAAGTGGTTTTTCAACACTATCACAAGTGCAAAAAGTGTTTTTTCCACACTAATACAAGTGCAAAAGTGGTTTCCTGCACCAACACAAGTGGGAAAAGTGGATTTTCAACACTAACACAAGTGCGAAAAGTGGGTTTTCAACACTAACCCAAGTGCGAAAAGTGGTTTCCTTCACCAACACTAGTGCGAAAAGTGGATTTTCAACACTAACACAAGTGCGAAAAGTGGTTTTTCCACACTAATACAAGTGCAAAAGTGGTTTCCTGCACTAACACAAGTGCGAAAAGTGGATTTTCAACACTAACACAAGTGCAAACAGTGGTTTTTCAACACTAACACAAGTGCGAAAAGTGGTTTTTCCACACTAATACAAGTGCAAAAGTGGTTTCCTGCACCAACACAAGTGCGAAAAGTGGTTTTTCAACACTAACACAAAGTGCGAAAAGTGGTTTTTCAACACTATCACAAGTGCAAAAAGTGTTTTTTGCACACTAATACAAGTGCAAAAGTGGTTTCCTGCACCAACACAAGTGCGAAAAGTGGATTTACAACACTAACACAAGTGCGAAAAGTGGGTTTTCAACACTAACACAAGTGCGAAAAGTGGTTTCCTTCACTAACACAAGTGCGAAAAGTGGTTTTTCAACACCAACACAAGTGCAAAAAGTGGTTTTTCAACACTAACACAAGTGTGAAAAGTGGTTTTTCAACACTAACACAAGTGCGAAAATTGGTTTTCCACACTAATACAAGTGCAAAAGTGGTTCCTGCACCAACACAAGTGCGAAAAGTGGTTTTTCAACACTATCACAAGTGCAAAAAGTGTTTTTTCCACACTAATACAAGTGCAAAAGTGGTTTCCTGCACCAACACATGTGCGGAAAGTGGTTTTTCAACACTAACACAAGTGCGAACAGTGGTTTTTCAACACTAACACAAGTGCGAAAAGTGGTTTTTCAACACTAACACAAGTGCGAAAAGTGGTTTTTCAACACTATCACAAGTGCAAAAAGTGTTTTTTCCACACTAATACAAGTGCAAAAGTGGTTTCCTGCACCAACACAAGTGCGAAAAGTGGTTTTTGAACACTAACGCAAGTGCGAAAAGTGGTTTTTCAACACTATCACAAGTGCAAAAAGTGTTTTTTCAACACTAATACAAGTGCAAAAGTGGTTTCCTGCACCAACACAAGTGCAAAAAGTGGTTTTTCAACACTATCACAAGTGCAAAAAGTGTTTTTTCCACACTAATACAAGTGCAAAAGTGGTTTCCTGCACCAACACAAGTGCGAAAAGTGGATTTACAACACTAACACAAGTGCGAAAAGTGGGTTTTCAACACTAACACAAGTGCGAAAAGTGGTTTCCTTCACTAACACATGTGCGAAAAGTGGTTTTTCAACACTAACACAAGTGTGAAAAGTGGTTTTTCAACACTAACACAAGTGCGAAAAGTGGTTTTTCAACACTATCACAAGTGCAAAAAGTGTTTTTTCCACACTAATACAAGTGCAAAAGTGGTTTCCTGCACCAACACAAGTGCGAAAAGTGGTTTTTCATCACCAACACAAGTGCGAAAAGTGGTTTTTCAACACTATCACAACTGCAAAAAGTGTTTTTTCCACACTAATACAAGTGCAAAAGTGGTTTCCTGCACCAACACAAGTGCGAAAAGTGGATTTTCAACACTAACACAAGTGCGAAAAGTGGGTTTTCAACACTAACACAAGTGCGTAACTTGGTTTCCTTCACTAACACAAGTGCGAAAAGTGGATTTTCAACACTAACACAAGTGCGAAAAGTGGTTTTTCAACACTAACACAAGTGCGAAAAGTGGTTTTTCCACACTAATACAAGTGCAAAAGTGGTTTCCTGCACCAAAACAAGTGCGAAAAGTGGTTTTTCAACACTAACACAAGTGCGAAAAGTGGTTTTTCAACACTAACACAAGTGCGAAAAGGGGTTTGTCCACAATAATACAAGTGCAAAAGTGGTTTCCTGCACCAACACAAGTGTGAAAAGTGGTTTTTCAACACTAACACAAGTGCGAAAAGTGGTTTTTCAACACTATCACAAGTGCGAAAAGTGGTTTTTCCACACTAATACAAGTGCAAAAGTGGTTTCCTGCACCAAAACAAGTGCGAAAAGTGGTTTTTCAACACTAACACAAGTGCGAAAAGTGGTTTTTCAACACTAACACAAGTGCGAAAAGGGGTTTGTCCACAATAATACAAGTGCAAAAGTGGTTTCCTGCACTAACACAAGTGCGAAAAGTGGTTTTTCAACACTAACACAAGTGCAAAATGTGTTTTTTCAACACTATCACAAGTGCAAAGAGTGTTTTTCCCACACTAATACAAGTGCAAAAGTGGTTTCCTGCACCAACACAAGTGCGAAAAGTGGTTTTTCAACACTAACACAAGTGCGAAAAGTGGTTTTTCAAACTATCACAAGTGCAAAAAGTGTTTTTTCCACACTAATACAAGTGCAAAAGTGGTTTCCTGCACCAACACAAGTGCGGAAAGTGGTTTTTCAACACTAACACAAGTGCGAAAAGTGGTTTCCGTCACTAACACAAGTGCGAAAAGTGGTTTTTCAACACTAACACAAGTGCGAAAAGTGGTTTTTCAACACTAACACAAGTGCGAAAAGTGGTTTTTCCACACTAATACAAGTGCAAAAGTGGTTTCCTGCACCAACACAAGTGCGAAAAGTGGTTTTTCAACACTAACACAAGTGCAAAAAGTGGTTTTTCAACACTATCACAAGTGCAAAAAGTGTTTTTTCCACACTAATACAAGTGCAAAAGGGGTTTCCTGCACCAACACAAGTGCGAACAGTGGATTTACAACACTAACACAAGTGCGAAAAGTGGGTTTTCAACACTAACACAAGTGCGAAAAGTGGTTTCCTTCACTAACACAAGTGCGAAAAGTGGTTTTTCAACACTGACACAAGTGCGAAAAGTGGTTTTTCAACACTGACACAAGTACGAAAAGTGGTTTTTCAACACTATCACAAGTGCAAAAAGTGTTTTTTCCACACTAATACAAGTGCAAAAGTGGTTTCCTGCACCAACACAAGTGCGAAAAGTGGTTTTTCATCACTAACACAAGTGCGAAAAGTGGTTTTTCGACACTATCACAAGTGCAAAAAGTGTTTTTTCCACACTAATACAAGTGCAAAAGTGGTTTCCTGCACCAACACAAGTGCGAAAAGTGGATTTTCAACACTAACACAAGTGCGAAAAGTGGGTTTTCAACACTAACACAAGTGCGAAAAGTGGTTTCCTTCACTAACACAAGTGCGAAAAGTGGTTTTTCAACACTAACACAAGTGCGAAAAGTGGTTTTTCAACACTAACACAAGTGCGAAAAGTGGTTTTTCCACACTAATACAAGTGCAAAATTGGTTTCCTGCACCAACACAAGTGCGAAAAGTGGATTTTCAACACTAACACAAGTGCGAAAAGTGGATTTACAACACTAACACAAGTGCGAAAAGTGGTCTCCTTCACTAACACAAGTGCGAAAAGTGGTTTTTCAACACCAACACAAGTGCAAAAAGTGGTTTTTCAACACTAACACAAGTGTGAAAAGTGGTTTTTCAACACTAACACAAGTGCGAAAATTGGTTTTCCACACTAATACAAGTGCAAAAGTGGTTCCTGCACCAACACAAGTGCGAAAAGTGGTTTTTCAACACTATCACAAGTGCAAAAAGTGTTTTTTCAACACTAATACAAGTGCAAAAGTGGTTTCCTGCACCAACACATGTGCGAAAAGTGGTTTTTCAACACTAACACAAGTGCGAACAGTGGTTTTTCAACACTAACACAAGTGCGAAAAGTGGTTTTTCAACAATAACACAAGTGCGAAAAGTGGTTTTTCAACACTATCACAAGTGCAAAAAGTGTTTTTTCCACACTAATACAAGTGCAAAAGTGGTTTCCTGCACCAACACAAGTGCGAAAAGTGGTTTTTGAACACTAACGCAAGTGCGAAAAGTGGTTTTTCAACACTATCACAAGTGCAAAAAGTGTTTTTTCAACACTAATACAAGTGCAAAAGTGGTTTCCTGCACCAACACAAGTGCAAAAAGTGGTTTTTCAACACTATCACAAGTGCAAAAAGTGTTTTTTCCACACTAATACAAGTGCAAAAGTGGTTTCCTGCACCAACACAAGTGCGAAAAGTGGATTTACAACACTAACACAAGTGCGAAAAGTGGGTTTTCAACACTAACACAAGTGCGAAAAGTGGTTTCCTTCACTAACACATGTGCGAAAAGTGGTTTTTCAACACTAACACAAGTGTGAAAAGTGGTTTTTCAACACTAACACAAGTGCGAAAAGTGGTTTTTCAACACTATCACAAGTGCAAAAAGTGTTTTTTCCACACTAATACAAGTGCAAAAGTGGTTTCCTGCACCAACACAAGTGCGAAAAGTGGTTTTTCATCACCAACACAAGTGCGAAAAGTGGTTTTTCAACACTATCACAAGTGCAAAAAGTGTTTTTTCCACACTAATACAAGTGCAAAAGTGGTTTCCTGCACCAACACAAGTGCGAAAAGTGGATTTTCAACACTAACACAAGTGCGAAAAGTGGGTTTTCAACACTAACACAAGTGCGAAACTTGGTTTCCTTCACTAACACAAGTGCGAAAAGTGGTTTTTCAACACTAACACAAGTGCGAAAAGTCGTTTTTCAACACTAACACAAGTGCGAAAAGTGGTTTTTCCACACTAATACAAGTGCAAAAGTGGTTTCCTGCACCAAAACAAGTGCGAAAAGTGGTTTTTCAACACTAACACAAGTGCGAAAAGTGGTTTTTCAACACTAACACAAGTGCGAAAAGGGGTTTGTCCACAATAATACAAGTGCAAAAGTGGTTTCCTGCACCAACACAAGTGTGAAAAGTGGTTTTTCAACACTAACACAAGTGCGAAAAGTGGTTTTTCAACACTATCACAAGTGCGAAAAGTGGTTTTTCCACACTAATACAAGTGCAAAAGTGGTTTCCTGCACCAAAACAAGTGCGAAAAGTGGTTTTTCAACACTAACACAAGTGCGAAAAGTGGTTTTTCAACACTAACACAAGTGCGAAAGGGGTTTGTCCACAATAATACAAGTGCAAAAGTGGTTTCCTGCACCAACACAAGTACGAAAAGTGGTTTTTCAACACTAACACAAGTCCGAAAAGTGTTTTTTCAGCACTAACACAAGTGCGAAAAGTGGTTTTTCCACACTAATACAAGTGCAAAAGTGGTTTCCTGCACTAACACAAGTGCGAAAAGTGGTTTTTCAACACTAACACAAGTGCAAAATGTGTTTTTTCAACACTATCACAAGTGCAAAAAGTGTTTTTTCCACACTAATACAAGTGCAAAAGTGGTTTCCTGCACCAACACAGGTGCGAAAAGTGGTTTTTCAACACTAACACAAGTGCGAAAAGTGGTTTTTCAAACTATCACAAGTGCAAAAAGTGTTTTTTCCACACTAATACAAGTGCAAAAGTGGTTTCCTGCACCAACACAAGTGCGGAAAGTGGTTTTTCAACACTAACACAAGTGCGAAAAGTGGTTTCCGTCACTAACACAAGTGCGAAAAGTGGTTTTTCAACACTAACACAAGTGCGAAAAGTGGTTTTTCAACACTAACACAAGTGCGAAAAGTGGTTTTTCCACACTAATACAAGTGCAAAAGTGGTTTCCTGCACCAACACAAGTGCGAAAAGTGGTTTTTCAACACTAACACAAGTGCAAAAAGTGGTTTTTCAACACTATCACAAGTGCAAAAAGTGTTTTTTCCACACTAATACAAGTGCAAAAGGGGTTTCCTGCACCAACACAAGTGCGAACAGTGGATTTACAACACTAACACAAGTGCGAAAAGTGGGTTTTCAACACTAACACAAGTGCGAAAAGTGGTTTCCTTCACTAACACAAGTGCGAAAAGTGGTTTTTCAACACTGACACAAGTGCGAAAAGTGGTTTTTCAACACTGACACAAGTGCGAAAAGTGGTTTTTCAACACTATCACAAGTGCAAAAAGTGTTTTTTCCACACTAATACAAGTGCAAAAGTGGTTTCCTGCACCAACACAAGTGCGAAAAGTGGTTTTTCATCACTAACACAAGTGCGAAAAGTGGTTTTTCGACACTATCACAAGTGCAAAAAGTGTTTTTCCACACTAATACAAGTGCAAAAGTGGTTTCCTGCACCAACACAAGTGCGAAAAGTGGATTTTCAACACTAACACAAGTGCGAAAAGTGGGTTTTCAACACTAACACAAGTGCGAAAAGTGGTTTCCTTCACTAACACAAGTGCGAAAAGTGGTTTTTCAACACTAACACAAGTGCGAAAAGTGGTTTTTCAACACTAACACAAGTGCGAAAAGTGGTTTTTCCACACTAATACAAGTGCAAAATTGGTTTCCTGCACCAACACAAGTGCGAAAAGTGGATTTTCAACACTAACACAAGTGCAAAAAGTGGGTTTTCAACACTAACACAAGTGCGAAAAGTGGTTTTTCCACACTAATACAAGTGCAAAAGTGGTTTCCTACACCAACACAAGTGCGAAAAGTGGTTTTTCAACACTAACACAAGTGCGAAAAGTGGTTTTTCAACACTATCACAAGTGCAAAAAGTGTTTTTTCCACACTAATACAAGTGCAAAAGTGGTTCCCTGCACCAACACAAGTGCGAAAAGTTGGTTTTCAACACTAACACAAGTGCGAAAAGTGGTTTCCTTCACTAACACAAGTGCGAAAAGTGGTTTTTCAACACTAACACAAATGCTAAAAGTGGTTTTTCAACACTAACACAAGTGCGAAAGTGGTTTTTCCACACTATTACAAGTGCAAAAGTGGTTTCCTGCACCAACACAAGTGCGAAAAGTGGTTTTTCAACACTAACACAAGTGCGAAAAGTGGTTTTTCAACACTAACACAATGCGAAAAGTGGTTTTTCCACACTAATACAAGTGCAAAAGTGGTTTCCTGCACCAACACAAGTGCGAAAAGTGGTTTTTCAACACTAACACAAGTGCGAAAAGTGATTTTTCAACACTAACACAAGTGTGAAAAGTGTTTTTCAACACTAACACAAGTGCGAAAAGTGGTTTTTCCACACTAATACAAGTGCAAAAGTGGTTTCCTGCACCAACACTAGTGCGAAAAGTGGTTTTTCAACACTAATACAAGTGCGAAAAGTGGTTTTTCAACACTATCACAAGTGCAAAAAGTGTTTTTTCCACACTAATACAAGTGCAAAAGTGGTTTCCTGCACCAACACAAGTGCAAAAAGTGGTTTTTCAACACTAACACAAGTGCGAAAAGTGGGTTTTCAACACGAACACAAGTGCGAAAAGTGGTTTCCTGCACCAACACAAGTGCGAAAAGTGGTTTTTCAACACTATCACAAGTGCAAAAAGTTTTTTTTCCACACTAATACAAGTGCAAAAGTGGTTTCCTGCACCAACACAAGTGCAAAAAGTGGTTTTTCAACACTAACACAAGTGCGAAAAGTGGGTTTTCAACACTAACACAAGTGCAAAAGTGGTTTCCTGCACCAACACAAGTGCGAAAAGTGGTTTTTCAACACTAACACAAGTGCAAAAAGTGGTTTTTCAACACTATCACAAGTGCAAAAAGTGTTTTTTCCACACTAATACAAGTGCAAAAGGGGTTTCCTGCACCAACACAAGTGCGAACAGTGGATTTACAACACTAACACAAGTGCGAAAAGTGGGTTTTCAACACTAACACAAGTGCGAAAAGTGGTTTCCTTCACTAACACAATTGCGAAAAGTGGTTTTTCAACACTGACACAAGTGCGAAAAGTGGTTTTTCAACACTGACACAAGTGCGAAAAGTGGTTTCCTGCACCAACACAAGTGCGAAAAGTGGTTTTTGAACACTAACGCAAGTGCGAAAAGTGGTTTTTCAACACTATCACAAGTGCAAAAAGTGTTTTTTCAACACTAATACAAGTGCAAAAGTGGTTTCCTGCACCAACACAAGTGCAAAAAGTGGTTTTTCAACACTATCACAAGTGCAAAAAGTGTTTTTTCCACACTAATACAAGTGCAAAAGTGGTTTCCTGCACCAACACAAGTGCGAAAAGTGGATTTACAACACTAACACAAGTGCGAAAAGTGGGTTTTCAACACTAACACAAGTGCGAAAAGTGGTTTCCTTCACTAACACATGTGCGAAAAGTGGTTTTTCAACACTAACACAAGTGTGAAAAGTGGTTTTTCAACACTAACACAAGTGCGAAAAGTGGTTTTTCAACACTATCACAAGTGCAAAAAGTGTTTTTTCCACACTAATACAAGTGCAAAAGTGGTTTCCTGCACCAACACAAGTGCGAAAAGTGGTTTTTCATCACCAACACAAGTGCGAAAAGTGGTTTTTCAACACTATCACAAGTGCAAAAAGTGTTTTTTCCACACTAATACAAGTGCAAAAGTGGTTTCCTGCACCAACACAAGTGCGAAAAGTGGATTTTCAACACTAACACAAGTGCGAAAAGTGGGTTTTCAACACTAACACAAGTGCGAAACTTGGTTTCCTTCACTAACACAAGTGCGAAAAGTGGTTTTTCAACACTAACACAAGTGCGAAAAGTCGTTTTTCAACACTAACACAAGTGCGAAAAGTGGTTTTTCCACACTAATACAAGTGCAAAAGTGGTTTCCTGCACCAAAACAAGTGCGAAAAGTGGTTTTTCAACACTAACACAAGTGCGAAAAGTGGTTTTTCAACACTAACACAAGTGCGAAAAGGGGTTTGTCCACAATAATACAAGTGCAAAAGTGGTTTCCTGCACCAACACAAGTGTGAAAAGTGGTTTTTCAACACTAACACAAGTGCGAAAAGTGGTTTTTCAACACTATCACAAGTGCGAAAAGTGGTTTTTCCACACTAATACAAGTGCAAAAGTGGTTTCCTGCACCAAAACAAGTGCGAAAAGTGGTTTTTCAACACTAACACAAGTGCGAAAAGTGGTTTTTCAACACTAACACAAGTGCGAAAGGGGTTTGTCCACAATAATACAAGTGCAAAAGTGGTTTCCTGCACCAACACAAGTACGAAAAGTGGTTTTTCAACACTAACACAAGTCCGAAAAGTGTTTTTTCAGCACTAACACAAGTGCGAAAAGTGGTTTTTCCACACTAATACAAGTGCAAAAGTGGTTTCCTGCACTAACACAAGTGCGAAAAGTGGTTTTTCAACACTAACACAAGTGCAAAATGTGTTTTTTCAACACTATCACAAGTGCAAAAAGTGTTTTTTCCACACTAATACAAGTGCAAAAGTGGTTTCCTGCACCAACACAGGTGCGAAAAGTGGTTTTTCAACACTAACACAAGTGCGAAAAGTGGTTTTTCAAACTATCACAAGTGCAAAAAGTGTTTTTTCCACACTAATACAAGTGCAAAAGTGGTTTCCTGCACCAACACAAGTGCGGAAAGTGGTTTTTCAACACTAACACAAGTGCGAAAAGTGGTTTCCGTCACTAACACAAGTGCGAAAAGTGGTTTTTCAACACTAACACAAGTGCGAAAAGTGGTTTTTCAACACTAACACAAGTGCGAAAAGTGGTTTTTCCACACTAATACAAGTGCAAAAGTGGTTTCCTGCACCAACACAAGTGCGAAAAGTGGTTTTTCAACACTAACACAAGTGCAAAAAGTGGTTTTTCAACACTATCACAAGTGCAAAAAGTGTTTTTTCCACACTAATACAAGTGCAAAAGGGGTTTCCTGCACCAACACAAGTGCGAACAGTGGATTTACAACACTAACACAAGTGCGAAAAGTGGGTTTTCAACACTAACACAAGTGCGAAAAGTGGTTTCCTTCACTAACACAAGTGCGAAAAGTGGTTTTTCAACACTGACACAAGTGCGAAAAGTGGTTTTTCAACACTGACACAAGTGCGAAAAGTGGTTTTTCAACACTATCACAAGTGCAAAAAGTGTTTTTTCCACACTAATACAAGTGCAAAAGTGGTTTCCTGCACCAACACAAGTGCGAAAAGTGGTTTTTCATCACTAACACAAGTGCGAAAAGTGGTTTTTCGACACTATCACAAGTGCAAAAAGTGTTTTTCCACACTAATACAAGTGCAAAAGTGGTTTCCTGCACCAACACAAGTGCGAAAAGTGGATTTTCAACACTAACACAAGTGCGAAAAGTGGGTTTTCAACACTAACACAAGTGCGAAAAGTGGTTTCCTTCACTAACACAAGTGCGAAAAGTGGTTTTTCAACACTAACACAAGTGCGAAAAGTGGTTTTTCAACACTAACACAAGTGCGAAAAGTGGTTTTTCCACACTAATACAAGTGCAAAATTGGTTTCCTGCACCAACACAAGTGCGAAAAGTGGATTTTCAACACTAACACAAGTGCAAAAAGTGGGTTTTCAACACTAACACAAGTGCGAAAAGTGGTTTTTCCACACTAATACAAGTGCAAAAGTGGTTTCCTACACCAACACAAGTGCGAAAAGTGGTTTTTCAACACTAACACAAGTGCGAAAAGTGGTTTTTCAACACTATCACAAGTGCAAAAAGTGTTTTTTCCACACTAATACAAGTGCAAAAGTGGTTCCCTGCACCAACACAAGTGCGAAAAGTTGGTTTTCAACACTAACACAAGTGCGAAAAGTGGTTTCCTTCACTAACACAAGTGCGAAAAGTGGTTTTTCAACACTAACACAAATGCTAAAAGTGGTTTTTCAACACTAACACAAGTGCGAAAGTGGTTTTTCCACACTATTACAAGTGCAAAAGTGGTTTCCTGCACCAACACAAGTGCGAAAAGTGGTTTTTCAACACTAACACAAGTGCGAAAAGTGGTTTTTCAACACTAACACAATGCGAAAAGTGGTTTTTCCACACTAATACAAGTGCAAAAGTGGTTTCCTGCACCAACACAAGTGCGAAAAGTGGTTTTTCAACACTAACACAAGTGCGAAAAGTGATTTTTCAACACTAACACAAGTGTGAAAAGTGTTTTTCAACACTAACACAAGTGCGAAAAGTGGTTTTTCCACACTAATACAAGTGCAAAAGTGGTTTCCTGCACCAACACTAGTGCGAAAAGTGGTTTTTCAACACTAATACAAGTGCGAAAAGTGGTTTTTCAACACTATCACAAGTGCAAAAAGTGTTTTTTCCACACTAATACAAGTGCAAAAGTGGTTTCCTGCACCAACACAAGTGCAAAAAGTGGTTTTTCAACACTAACACAAGTGCGAAAAGTGGGTTTTCAACACGAACACAAGTGCGAAAAGTGGTTTCCTGCACCAACACAAGTGCGAAAAGTGGTTTTTCAACACTATCACAAGTGCAAAAAGTTTTTTTTCCACACTAATACAAGTGCAAAAGTGGTTTCCTGCACCAACACAAGTGCAAAAAGTGGTTTTTCAACACTAACACAAGTGCGAAAAGTGGGTTTTCAACACTAACACAAGTGCAAAAGTGGTTTCCTGCACCAACACAAGTGCGAAAAGTGGTTTTTCAACACTAACACAAGTGCAAAAAGTGGTTTTTCAACACTATCACAAGTGCAAAAAGTGTTTTTTCCACACTAATACAAGTGCAAAAGGGGTTTCCTGCACCAACACAAGTGCGAACAGTGGATTTACAACACTAACACAAGTGCGAAAAGTGGGTTTTCAACACTAACACAAGTGCGAAAAGTGGTTTCCTTCACTAACACAATTGCGAAAAGTGGTTTTTCAACACTGACACAAGTGCGAAAAGTGGTTTTTCAACACTGACACAAGTGCGAAAAGTGGTTTTTCAACACTATCACAAGTGCAAAAAGTGTTTTTTCCACACTAATACAAGTGCAAAAGTGGTTTCCTGCACCAACACAAGTGCGAAAAGTGGTTTTTCATCACTAACACAAGTGCGAAAAGTGGTTTTTCGACACTATCACAAGTGCAAAAAGTGTTTTTTCCACACTAATACAAGTGCAAAAGTTGTTTCCTGCACCAACACAAGTGCGAAAAGTGGATTTTCAACACTAACACAAGTGCGAAAAGTGGGTTTTCAACACTAACACAAGTGCGAAAAGTGGTTTCCTTCACTAACACAAGTGCGAAAAGTGGTTTTTCAACACTAACACAAGTGCGAAAAGTGGTTTTTCAACACTAACACAAGTGCGAATAGTGGTTTTTCCACACTAATACAAGTGCAAAATTGGTTTCCTGCACCAACACAAGTGCGAAAAGTGGATTTTCAACACTAACACAAGTGCAAAAAGTGGGTTTTCAACACTAACACAAGTGCGAAAAGTGGTTTTTCCACACTAATACAAGTGCAAAAGTGGTTTCCTACACCAACACAAGTGCGAAAAGTGGTTTTTCAACACTAACACAAGTGCGAAAAGTGGTTTTTCAACACTATCACAAGTGCAAAAAGTGTTTTTTCCACACTAATACAAGTGCAAAAGTGGTTCCCTGCACCAACACAAGTGCGAAAAGTTGGTTTTCAACACTAACACAAGTGCGAAAAGTGGTTTCCTTCACTAACACAAGTGCGAAAAGTGGTTTTTCAACACTAACACAAGTGCGAAAAGTGGTTTTTCAAAACTATCACAAGTGCAAAAAGTGTTTTTCCACACTAATACAAGTGCAAAAGTGGTTTCCTGCACCAACACAAGTGCAAAAAGTGGTTTTTCAACACTAACACAAGTGCGAAAAGTGGGTTTTCAACACTAACACAAGTGCAAAAGTGGTTTCCTGCACCAACACAAGTGCGAAAAGTGGTTTTTCAACACTAACACAAGTGCAAAAAGTGGTTTTTCAACACTATCACAAGTGCAAAAAGTGTTTTTTCCACACTAATACAAGTGCAAAAGGGGTTTCCTGCACCAACACAAGTGCGAACAGTGGATTTACAACACTAACACAAGTGCGAAAAGTGGGTTTTCAACACTAACACAAGTGCGAAAAGTGGTTTCCTTCACTAACACAAGTGCGAAAAGTGGTTTTTCAACACTGACACAAGTGCGAAAAGTGGTTTTTCAACACTGACACAAGTGCGAAAAGTGGTTTTTCAACACTATCACAAGTGCAAAAAGTGTTTTTTCCACACTAATACAAGTGCAAAAGTGGTTTCCTGCACCAACATAAGTGCGAAAAGTGGTTTTTCATCACTAACACAAGTGCGAAAAGTGGTTTTTCGACACTATCACAAGTGCAAAAAGTGTTTTTTCCACACTAATACAAGTGCAAAAGTGGTTTCCTACACCAACACAAGTGCGAAAAGTGGTTTTTCAACACTAACACAAGTGCGAAAAGTGGTTTTTCAACACTATCACAAGTGCAAAAAGTGTTTTTTCCACACTAATACAAGTGCAAAAGTGGTTCCCTGCACCAACACAAGTGCGAAAAGTTGGTTTTCAACACTAACACAAGTGCGAAAAGTGGTTTCCTTCACTAACACAAGTGCGAAAAGTGGTTTTTCAACACTAACACAAATGCTAAAAGTGGTTTTTCAACACTAACACAAGTGCGAAAGTGGTTTTTCCACACTATTACAAGTGCAAAAGTGGTTTCCTGCACCAACACAAGTGCGAAAAGTGGTTTTTCAACACTAACACAAGTGCGAAAAGTGGTTTTTCAACACTAACACAATGCGAAAAGTGGTTTTTCCACACTAATACAAGTGCAAAAGTGGTTTCCTGCACCAACACAAGTGCGAAAAGTGGTTTTTCAACACTAACACAAGTGCGAAAAGTGATTTTTCAACACTAACACAAGTGTGAAAAGTGTTTTACAACACTAACACAAGTGCGAAAAGTGGTTTTTCCACACTAATACAAGTGCAAAAGTGGTTTCCTGCACCAACACTAGTGCGAAAAGTGGTTTTTCAACACTAATACAAGTGCGAAAAGTGGTTTTTCAACACTATCACAAGTGCAAAAAGTGTTTTTTTCCACACTAATACAAGTGCAAAAGTGGTTTCCTGCACCAACACAAGTGCAAAAAGTGGTTTTTCAACACTATCACAAGTGTAAAAAGTGTTTTTTCCACACTAATACAAGTGCAAAAGTGGTTTCCTGCACCAACACAAGTGCAAAAAGTGGTTTTTCAACACTAACACAAGTGCGAAAAGTGGGTTTTCAACACTAACACAAGTGCAAAAGTGGTTTCCTGCACCAACACAAGTGCGAAAAGTGGTTTTTCAACACTAACACAAGTGCAAAAAGTGGTTTTTCAACACTATCACAAGTGCAAAAAGTGTTTTTTCCACACTAATACAAGTGCAAAAGGGGTTTCCTGCACCAACACAAGTGCGAACAGTGGATTTACAACACTAACACAAGTGCGAAAAGTGGGTTTTCAACACTAACACAAGTGCGAAAAGTGGTTTCCTTCACTAACACAAGTGCGAAAAGTGGTTTTTCAACACTGACACAAGTGCGAAAAGTGGTTTTTCAACACTGACACAAGTGCGAAAAGTGGTTTTTCAACACTATCACAAGTGCAAAAAGTGTTTTTTCCACACTAATACAAGTGCAAAAGTGGTTTCCTGCACCAACATAAGTGCGAAAAGTGGTTTTTCATCACTAACACAAGTGCGAAAAGTGGTTTTTCGACACTATCACAAGTGCAAAAAGTGTTTTTTCCACACTAATACAA
Organism: Myxine glutinosa; assembly: GCF_964187855.1. Classification (NCBI taxonomy): domain Eukaryota; kingdom Metazoa; phylum Chordata; class Myxini; order Myxiniformes; family Myxinidae; genus Myxine; species Myxine glutinosa. The sequence goes on along the minus strand of NW_027617505.1, from coordinate 94,345 downwards.
GTGCAAAAGTGGTTTCCTACACCAACACAAGTGCGAAAAGTGGTTTTTCAACACTAACACAAGTGCGAAAAGTGGTTTTTCAACACTATCACAAGTGCAAAAAGTGTTTTTTCCACACTAATACAAGTGCAAAAGTGGTTCCCTGCACCAACACAAGTGCGAAAAGTTGGTTTTCAACACTAACACAAGTGCGAAAAGTGGTTTCCTTCACTAACACAAGTGCGAAAAGTGGTTTTTCAACACTAACACAAATGCTAAAAGTGGTTTTTCAACACTAACACAAGTGCGAAAGTGGTTTTTCCACACTATTACAAGTGCAAAAGTGGTTTCCTGCACCAACACAAGTGCGAAAAGTGGTTTTTCAACACTAACACAAGTGCGAAAAGTGGTTTTTCAACACTAACACAATGCGAAAAGTGGTTTTTCCACACTAATACAAGTGCAAAAGTGGTTTCCTGCACCAACACAAGTGCGAAAAGTGGTTTTTCAACACTAACACAAGTGCGAAAAGTGATTTTTCAACACTAACACAAGTGTGAAAAGTGTTTTACAACACTAACACAAGTGCGAAAAGTGGTTTTTCCACACTAATACAAGTGCAAAAGTGGTTTCCTGCACCAACACTAGTGCGAAAAGTGGTTTTTCAACACTAATACAAGTGCGAAAAGTGGTTTTTCAACACTATCACAAGTGCAAAAAGTGTTTTTTCCACACTAATACAAGTGCAAAAGTGGTTTCCTGCACCAACACAAGTGCAAAAAGTGGTTTTTCAACACTATCACAAGTGTAAAAAGTGTTTTTTCCACACTAATACAAGTGCAAAAGTGGTTTCCTGCACCAACACAAGTGCGAAAAGTGGATTTACAACACTAACACAAGTGCGAAAAGTGGGTTTTCAACACTAACACAAGTGCGAAAAGCGGTTTCCTTCACTAACACATGTGCGAAAAGTGGTTTTTCAACACTAACACAAGTGCGAAAAGTGGTTTTTCAACACTAACACAAGTGCGAAAAGTGGTTTTTCAAAACTATCACAAGTGCAAAAAGTGTTTTTTCCACACTAATACAAGTGCAAAAGTGGTTTCCTGCACCAACACAAGTGCAAAAAGTGGTTTTTCAACACTATCACAAGTGCAAAAAGTGTTTTTTCCACACTAATACAAGTGCAAAAGTGGTTTCCTGCACCAACACAAGTGCAAAAAGTGGTTTTTCAACACTATCACAAGTGCAAAAAGTGTTTTTTCCACACTAATACAAGTGCAAAAGTGGTTTCCTGCACCAACACAAGTGCGAAAAGTGGCTTTTCAACACTATCACAAGTGCAAAAAGTGTTTTTTCCACACTAATACAAGTGCAAAAGTGGTTTCCTGCACCAACACAAGTGCAAAAAGTGGTTTTTCAACACTAACACAAGTGCGAAAAGTGGTTTTTCAACACTATCACAAGTGCAAAAAGTGTTGTTTCCACACTAATACAAGTGCAAAAGTGGTTTCCTGCACCAACACAAGTGCGCAAAGTGGTTTTTCAACACTAACACAAGTGCGAAAAGTGGTTTTTCAACACTATCACAAGTGCAAAAAGTGTTTTTTCCACACTAATACAAGTGCAAAAGTGGTTTCCTGCACCAACACAAGTGGGAAAAGTGGATTTTCAACACTAACACAAGTGCGAAAAGTGGGTTTTCAACACTAACCCAAGTGCGAAAAGTGGTTTCCTTCACCAACACTAGTGCGAAAAGTGGATTTTCAACACTAACACAAGTGCGAAAAGTGGTTTTTCCACACTAATACAAGTGCAAAAGTGGTTTCCTGCACCAACACAAGTGCGAAAAGTGGTTTTTCAACACTAACACAAAGTGCGAAAAGTGGTTTTTCAACACTATCACAAGTGCAAAAAGTGTTTTTTGCACACTAATACAAGTGCAAAAGTGGTTTCCTGCACCAACACAAGTGCGAAAAGTGGATTTACAACACTAACACAAGTGCGAAAAGTGGGTTTTCAACACTAACACAAGTGCGAAAAGTGGTTTCCTTCACTAACACAGGTGCGAAAAGTGGTTTTTCAACACCAACACAAGTGCAAAAAGTGGTTTTTCAACACTAACACAAGTGTGAAAAGTGGTTTTTCAACACTAACACAAGTGCGAAAATTGGTTTTCCACACTAATACAAGTGCAAAAGTGGTTCCTGCACCAACACAAGTGCGAAAAGTGGTTTTTCAACACTATCACAAGTGCAAAAAGTGTTTTTTCCACACTAATACAAGTGCAAAAGTGGTTTCCTGCACCAACACATGTGCGAAAAGTGGTTTTTCAACACTAACACAAGTGCGAACAGTGGTTTTTCAACACTAACACAAGTGCAAAAAGTGGTTTTTCAACACTAACACAAGTGCGAAAAGTGGTTTTTCAACACTATCACAAGTGCAAAAAGTGTTTTTTCCACACTAATACAAGTGCAAAAGTGGTTTCCTGCACCAACACAAGTGCGAAAAGTGGTTTTTGAACACTAACGCAAGTGCGAAAAGTGGTTTTTCAACACTATCACAAGTGCAAAAAGTGTTTTTTCAACACTAATACAAGTGCAAAAGTGGTTTCCTGCACCAACACAAGTGCAAAAAGTGGTTTTTCAACACTATCACAAGTGCAAAAAGTGTTTTTTCCACACTAATACAAGTGCAAAAGTGGTTTCCTGCACCAACACAAGTGCGAAAAGTGGATTTACAACACTAACACAAGTGCGAAAAGTGGGTTTTCAACACTAACACAAGTGCGAAAAGTGGTTTCCTTCACTAACACATGTGCGAAAAGTGGTTTTTCAACACTAACACAAGTGTGAAAAGTGGTTTTTCAACACTAACACAAGTGCGAAAAGTGGTTTTTCAACACTATCACAAGTGCAAAAAGTGTTTTTTCCACACTAATACAAGTGCAAAAGTGGTTTCCTGCACCAACACAAGTGCAAAAAGTGTTTTTCATCACTAACACAAGTGCGAAAAGTGGTTTTTCAACACTATCACAAGTGCAAAAAGTGTTTTTTCCACACTAATACAAGTGCAAAAGTGGTTTCCTGCACCAACACAAGTGCGAAAAGTGGATTTTCAACACTAACACAAGTGCGAAAAGTGGGTTTTCAACACTAACACAAGTGCGAAACTTGGTTTCCTTCACTAACACAAGTGCGAAAAGTGGTTTTTCAACACTAACACAAGTGCGAAAAGTGGTTTTTCAACACTAACACAAGTGCGAAAAGTGGTTTTTCCACACTAATACAAGTGCAAAAGTGGTTTCCTGCACCAAAACAAGTGCGAAAAGTGGTTTTTCAACACTAACACAAGTGCGAAAAGTGGTTTTTCAACACTAACACAAGTGCGAAAAGGGGTTTGTCCACAATAATACAAGTGCAAAAGTGGTTTCCTGCACCAACACAAGTGTGAAAAGTGGTTTTTCAACACTAACACAAGTGCGAAAAGTGGTTTTTCAGCACTAACACAAGTGCGAAAAGTGGTTTTTCCACACTAATACAAGTGCAAAAGTGGTTTCCTGCACTAACACAAGTGCGAAAAGTGGTTTTTCAACACTAACACAAGTGCAAAATGTGTTTTTTCAACACTATCACAAGTGCAAAGAGTGTTTTTCCCACACTAATACAAGTGCAAAAGTGGTTTCCTGCACCAACACAAGTGCGAAAAGTGGTTTTTCAACACTAACACAAGTGCGAAAAGGGGTTTGTCCACAATAATACAAGTGCAAAAGTGGTTTCCTGCACCAACACAAGTGCGAAAAGTGGTTTTTCAACACTAACACAAGTCCGAAAAGTGGTTTTTCAACACTAACACAAGTGCGAAAAGTGGTTTCCGTCACTAACACAAGTGCGAAAAGTGGTTTTTCAACACTAACACAAGTGCGAAAAGTGGTTTTTCAACACTAACACAAGTGCGAAAAGTGGTTTTTCCACACTAATACAAGTGCAAAAGTGGTTTCCTGCACCAACACAAGTGCGAAAAGTGGTTTTTCAACACTAACACAAGTGCAAAAAGTGGTTTTTCAACACTATCACAAGTGCAAAAAGTGTTTTTTCCACACTAATACAAGTGCAAAAGGGGTTTCCTGCACCAACACAAGTGCGAACAGTGGATTTACAACACTAACACAAGTGCGAAAAGTGGGTTTTCAACACTAACACAAGTGCGAAAAGTGGTTTCCTTCACTAACACAAGTGCGAAAAGTGGTTTTTCAACACTGACACAAGTGCGAAAAGTGGTTTTTCAACACTGACACAAGTGCGAAAAGTGGTTTTTCAACACTATCACAAGTGCAAAAAGTGTTTTTTCCACACTAATACAAGTGCAAAAGTGGTTTCCTGCACCAACACAAGTGCGAAAGTGGTTTTTCATCACTAACACAAGTGCGAAAAGTGGTTTTTCGACACTATCACAAGTGCAAAAAGTATTTTTTCCACACTAATACAAGGGCAAAAGTGGTTTCCTGCACCAACACAAGTGCGAAAAGTGGATTTTCAACACTAACACAAGTGCGAAAAGTGGGTTTTCAACACTAACACAAGTGCGAAAAGTGGTTTCCTTCACTAACACAAGTGCGAAAAGTGGTTTTTCAACACTAACACAAGTGCGAAAAGTGGTTTTTCAACACTAACACAAGTGCGAAAAGTGGTTTTTCCACACTAATACAAGTGCAAAATTGGTTTCCTGCACCAACACAAGTGCGAAAAGTGGATTTTCAACACTAACACAAGTGCAAAAAGTGGGTTTTCAACACTAACACAAGTGCGAAAAGTGGTTTCCTGCACCAACACAAGTGCGAAAAGTGGATTTTCAACACTAACACAAGTGCGAAAAGTGTTTTTTCAACACCAACACAAGTGTGAAAAGTGGTTTTTCCACACTAACACAAGTGCGAAAAGTGGTTTTTCAACACTAATACAAGTGCGAAAAGTGGGTTTTCAACACTAACACAAGTGCGAAAAGTGGTTTCCTTCACTAACACATGTGCGAAAAGTGGTTTTTCAACACTAACACAAGTGCGAAAAGTGGTTTTTCAACATTAACACAAGTGCGAAAAGTGGTTTTTCAACACTATCACAAGTGCAAAAAGTGTTTTTTCCACACTAATACAAGTGCAAAAGTGGTTTCCTGCACCAACACAAGTGCGAAAAGTGGTTTTTCATCACTAACACAAGTGCGAAAAGTGGTTTTTCAACACTAACACAAGTGCGAAAAGTGGTTTTTCAACACTATCACAAGTGCAAAAAGTTTCTTTTCCACACTAATACAAGTGCAAAAGTGGTTTCCTGCACCAACACAAGTGCGAAAAGTGGTTTTTCAACACTATCACAAGTGCAAAAAGTGTTTTTTCCACACTAATACAAGTGCAAAAGTGGTTTCCTGCACCAACACAAGTGCGAAAAGTGGTTTTTCAACATTAACACAAGTGTGAAAAGTGGTTTCCTTCACTAACACAAGTGCGAAAAGTGGTTTCCTGCACCAACACAAGTGCGAAAAGTGGATTTTCAACACTAACACAAGTGCGAAAAGTGGGTTTTCAACACTAACACAAGTGCGAAAAGTGGTTTCCTTCACTAACACAAGTGCGAAAAGTGGTTTCCTGCACCAACACAAGTGCGAAAAGTGGATTTACAACACTAACACAAGTGCGAAAAGTGGGTTTTCAACACTAACACAAGTGCGAAAAGTGGTTTCCTTCACTAACACAAGTGCGAAAAGTGGTTTTTCAACACTGACACAAGTGCGAAAAGTGGTTTTTCAACACTGACACAAGTGCGAAAAGTGGTTTTTCAACACTATCACAAGTGCAAAAAGTGTTTTTCCACACTAATACAAGTGCAAAAGTGGTTTCCTGCACCAACACAAGTGCGAAAAGTGGTTTTTCATCACTAACACAAGTGCGAAAAGTGGTTTTTCGACACTATCACAAGTGCAAAAAGTGTTTTTTCCACACTAATACAAGTGCAAAAGTGGTTTCCTGCACCAACACAAGTGCGAAAAGTGGATTTTCAACACTAACACAAGTGCGAAAAGCGTTTTTTCAACACCAACACAAGTGCGAAAAGTGGTTTTTCCACACTAACACAAGTGCAAAAGTGGTTTCCTGCACCAACACTAGTGCGAAAAGTGGTTTTTCCACACTAATACAAGTGCAAAAGTGGTTTCCTGCACCAACACAAGTGCGAAAAGTGGTTTTTCAACACTAACACAAGTGCGAAAAGTGATTTTTCAACACTAACACAAGTGTGAAAAGTGTTTTACAACACTAACACAAGTGCGAAAAGTGGTTTTTCCACACTAATACAAGTGCAAAAGTGGTTTCCTGCACCAACACTAGTGCGAAAAGTGGTTTTTCAACACTAATACAAGTGCGAAAAGTGGTTTTTCAACACTATCACAAGTGCAAAAAGTGTTTTTTCCACACTAATACAAGTGCAAAAGTGGTTTCCTGCACCAACACAAGTGCGAAAAGTGGTTTTTCATCACTAACACAAGTGCGAAAAGTGGTTTTTCGACACTATCACAAGTGCAAAAAGTGTTTTTTCCACACTAATACAAGTGCAAAAGTGGTTTCCTGCACCAACACAAGTGCGAAAAGTGGATTTTCAACACTAACACAAGTGCGAAAAGTGGGTTTTCAACACTAACACAAGTGCGAAAAGTGGTTTCCTTCACTAACACAAGTGCGAAAAGTGGTTTTTCAACACTAACACAAGTGCGAAAAGTGGTTTTTCAACACTAACACAAGTGCGAAAAGTGGTTTTTCCACACTAATACAAGTGCAAAATTGGTTTCCTGCACCAACACAAGTGCGAAAAGTGGATTTTCAACACTAACACAAGTGCAAAAAGTGGGTTTTCAACACTAACACAAGTGCGAAAATTGGTTTCCTGCACCAACACAAGTGCGAAAAGTGGATTTTCAACACTAACACAAGTGCGAAAAGCGTTTTTTCAACACCAACACAAGTGCGAAAAGTGGTTTTTCCACACTAACACAAGTGCGAAAAGTGGTTTTTCAACACTAACACAAGTGCGAAAAGTGGGTTTTCAACACTAACACAAGTGCGAAAAGTGGTTTCCTTCACTAACACATGTGCGAAAAGTGGTTTTTCAACACTAACACAAGTGCGAAAAGTGGTTTTTCAACACTAACACAAGTGCGAAAAGTGGTTTTTCAACACTATCACAAGTGCAAAAAGTGTTTTTTCCACACTAATACAAGTGCAAAAGTGGTTTCCTGCACCAACACAAGTGCGAAAAGTGGTTTTTCATCACTAACACAAGTGCGAAAAGTGGTTTTTCAACACTAACACAAGTGCGAAAAGTGGTTTTTCAACACTATCACAAGTGCAAAAAGTGTCTTTTCCACACTAATACAAGTGCAAAAGTGGTTTCCTGCACCAACACAAGTGCGAAAAGTGGTTTTTCAACACTATCACAAGTGCAAAAAGTGTTTTTTCCACACTAATACAAGTGCAAAAGTGGTTTCCTGCACCAACACAAGTGCGAAAAGTGGTTTTTCAACATTAACACAAGTGTGAAAAGTGGTTTCCTTCACTAACACAAGTGCGAAAAGTGGTTTCCTGCACCAACACAAGTGCGAAAAGTGGATTTTCAACACTAACACAAGTGCGAAAAGTGGGTTTTCAACACTAACACAAGTGCAAAAAGTGGTTTCCTTCACTAACACAAGTGCGAAAAGTGGTTTCCTGCACCAACACAAGTGCGAAAAGTGGATTTACAACACTAACACAAGTGCGAAAAGTGGGTTTTCAACACTAACACAAGTGCGAAAAGTGGTTTCCTTCACTAACACATGTGCGAAAAGTGGTTTTTCAACACTAACACAAGTGCGAAAAGTGGTTTTTCAACACTAACACAAGTGCGAAAAGTGGTTTTTCAACACTATCACAAGTGCAAAAAGTGTTTTTTCCACACTAATACAAGTGCAAAAGTGGTTTCCTGCACCAACACAAGTGCGAAAAGTGGTTTTTCATCACTAACACAAGTGCGAAAAGTGGTTTTTCAACACTAACACAAGTGCGAAAAGTGGTTTTTCAACACTATCACAAGTGCAAAAAGTGTCTTTTCCACACTAATACAAGTGCAAAAGTGGTTTCCTGCACCAACACAAGTGCGAAAAGTGGTTTTTCAACACTAACACAAGTGCGAAAAGTGGTTTTTCAACACTATCACAAGTGCAAAAAGTGTTTTTTCCACACTAATACAAGTGCAAAAGTGGTTTCCTGCACCAACACAAGTGCGAAAAGTGGTTTTTCAACACTAACACAAGTGCGAAAAGTGTTTTTTCCACACTAATACAAGTGCAAAAGTGGTTTCCTGCACCAACACAAGTGCGAAAAGTGGTTTTTCAACACTATCACAAGTGCAAAAAGTGTTTTTTCCACACTAATATAAGTGCAAAAGTGGTTTCCTGCACCAACACAAGTGGGAAAAGTGGATTTTCAACACTAACACAAGTGCGAAAAGTGGGTTTTCAACACTAACACAAGTGCGAAAAGTGGTTTCCTTCACCAACACTAGTGCGAAAAGTGGATTTTCAACACTAACACAAGTGCGAAAAGTGGTTTTTCCACACTAATACAAGTGCAAAAGTGGTTTCCTGCACTAACACAAGTGCGAAAAGTGGATTTTCAACACTAACACAAGTGCAAACAGTGGTTTTTCAACACTAACACAAGTGCGAAAAGTGGTTTTTCCACACTAATACAAGTGGAAAAGTGGTTTCCCTCACTAACACAAGTGCGAAAAGTGGGTTTTCAACACTAACACAAGTGCGAAAAGTGGTTTCCTTCACTAACACATGTGCGAAAAGTGGTTTTTCAACACTAACACAAGTGCGTAAAGTGGTTTTTCAACACTAACACAAGTGCGAAAAGTGGTTTTTCAACACTATCACAAGTGCAAAAAGTGTTTTTTCCACACTAATACAAGTGCAAAAGTGGTTTCCTGCACCAACACAAGTGCGAAAAGTGGTTTTTCATCACTAACACAAGTGCGAAAAGTGGTTTTTCAACACTAACACAAGTGCGAAAAGTGGTTTTTCAACACTATCACAAGTGCAAAAAGTGTCTTTTCCACACTAATACAAGTGCAAAAGTGGTTTCCTGCACCAACACAAGTGCGAAAAGTGGTTTTTCAACACTATCACAAGTGCAAAAAGTGTTTTTTCCACACTAATACAAGTGCAAAAGTGGTTTCCTGCACCAACACAAGTGCGAAAAGTGGTTTTTCAACATTAACACAAGTGTGAAAAGTGGTTTCCTTCACTAACACAAGTGCGAAAAGTGGTTTCCTGCACCAACACAAGTGCGAAAAGTGGATTTTCAACACTAACACAAGTGCGAAAAGTGGGTTTTCAACACTAACACAAGTGCGAAAAGTGGTTTCCTTCACTAACACAAGTGCGAAAAGTGGTTTCCTGCACCAACACAAGTGCGAAAAGTGGATTTACAACACTAACACAAGTGCGAAAAGTGGGTTTTCAACACTAACACAAGTGCGAAAAGTGGTTTCCTTCACTAACACATGTGCGAAAAGTGGTTTTTCAACACTAACACAAGTGCGAAAAGTGGTTTTTCAACACTAACACAAGTGCGAAAAGTGGTTTTTCAACACTATCACAAGTGCAAAAAGTGTTTTTTCCACACTAATACAAGTGCAAAAGTGGTTTCCTGCACCAACACAAGTGCGAAAAGTGGTTTTTCATCACTAACACAAGTGCGAAAAGTGGTTTTTCAACACTAACACAAGTGCGAAAAGTGGTTTTTCAACACTATCACAAGTGCAAAAAGTGTCTTTTCCACACTAATACAAGTGCAAAAGTGGTTTCCTGCACCAACACAAGTGCGAAAAGTGGTTTTTCAACACTAACACAAGTGCGAAAAGTGGTTTTTCAACACTATCACAAGTGCAAAAAGTGTTTTTTCCACACTAATACAAGTGCAAAAGTGGTTTCCTGCACCAACACAAGTGCGAAAAGTGGTTTTTCAACACTAACACAAGTGCGAAAAGTGTTTTTTCCACACTAATACAAGTGCAAAAGTGGTTTCCTGCACCAACACAAGTGCGAAAAGTGGTTTTTCAACACTATCACAAGTGCAAAAAGTGTTTTTTCCACACTAATACAAGTGCAAAAGTGGTTTCCTGCACCAACACAAGTGGGAAAAGTGGATTTTCAACACTAACACAAGTGCGAAAAGTGGGTTTTCAACACTAACACAAGTGCGAAAAGTGGTTTCCTTCACCAACACTAGTGCGAAAAGTGGATTTTCAACACTAACACAAGTGCGAAAAGTGGTTTTTCCACACTAATACAAGTGCAAAAGTGGTTTCCTGCACTAACACAAGTGCGAAAAGTGGATTTTCAACACTAACACAAGTGCAAACAGTGGTTTTTCAACACTAACACAAGTGCGAAAAGTGGTTTTTCCACACTAATACAAGTGGAAAAGTGGTTTCCCTCACTAACACAAGTGCGAAAAGTGGTTTTTCAACACTAACACAAGTGCGAAAAGTGGTTTTTCAACACTATCACAAGTGCAAAAAGTGTTTTTTCCACACTAATACAAGTGCAAAAGTGGTTTCCTGCACCAACACAAGTGCGAAAAGTGGTTTTTCATCACTAACACAAGTGCGAAAAGTGGTTTTTCAACACTAACACAAGTGCGAAAAGTGGTTTTTCAACACTAATACAAGTGCAAAAGTGGTTTCCTGCACCAACACAAGTGCGAAACGTCGTTTTTCAACACTAACACAAGTGCGAAAAGTGGTTTTTCAACACTATCACAAGTGCAAAAAGTGTTTTTTCCACACTAATACAAGTTCAAAAGTGGTTTCCTGCACCAACACAAGTGCGAAAAGTGGTTTTTCAACATTAACACAAGTGTGAAAAGTGGTTTCCTTCACTAACACAAGTGCGAAAAGTGGTTTCCTGCACCAACACAAGTGCGAAAAGTGGTTTTTCATCACTAACACAAGTGCGAAAAGTCGTTTTTCAACACTAACACAAGTGCGAAAAGTGTTTTTTCAACACTAATACAAGTGCAAAAGTGGTTTCCTGCACCAACACAAGTGCGAAACGTCGTTTTTCAACACTAACACAAGTGCGAAAAGTGGTTTTTCAACACTATCACAAGTGCAAAAAGTGTCTTTTCCACACTAATACAAGTGCAAAAGTGGTTTCCTGCACCAACACAAGTGCGAAAAGTGGTTTTTCAACACTAACACAAGTGCGAAAAGTGGTTTTTCAACACTATCACAAGTGCAAAAAGTGTTTTTTCCACACTAATACAAGTGCAAAAGTGGTTTCCTGCACCAACACAAGTGCGAAAAGTGGTTTTTCAACACTAACACAAGTGCGAAAAGTGTTTTTTCCACACTAATACAAGTGCAAAAGTGGTTTCCTGCACCAACACAAGTGCGAAAAGTGGTTTTTCAACACTATCACAAGTGCAAAAAGTGTTTTTTCCACACTAATACAAGTGCAAAAGTGGTTTCCTGCACCAACACAAGTGGGAAAAGTGGATTTTCAACACTAACACAAGTGCGAAAAGTGGTTTTTCCACACTAATACAAGTGCAAAAGTGGTTTCCTGCACTAACACAAGTGCGAAAAGTGGTTTTTCAACACTAACACAAGTCCGAAAAGTGTTTTTTCAACACTAACACAAGTGCGAAAAGTGGTTTTTCCACACTAATACAAGTGCAAAAGTGGTTTCCTGCACTAACACAAGTGCGAAAAGTGGTTTTTCAACACTAACACAAGTGCAAAATGTGTTTTTTCAACACTATCACAAGTGCAAAAAGTGTTTTTCCCACACTAACACAAGTGCGAAAAGTGGTTTTTCAACACTAACACAAGTGCGAAAAGTGGTTTTTCCACACTAATACAAGTGCAAAATTGGTTTCCTGCACCAACACAAGTGCAAAAAGTGGATTTTCAACACTAACACAAGTGCAAAAAGTGGGTTTTCAACACTAACACAAGTGCGAAAAGTGGTTTCCTGCACCAACACAAGTGCGAAAAGTGGATTTTCAACACTAACACAAGTGCGAAAAGTGTTTTTTCAACACCAACACAAGTGTGAAAAGTGGTTTTTCCACACTAACACAAGTGCGAAAAGTGGTTTTTCAACACTAACACAAGTGCGAAAAGTGGGTTTTCAACACTAACACAAGTGCGAAAAGTGGTTTCCTTCACTAACACATGTGCGAAAAGTGGTTTTTCAACACTAACACAAGTGCGAAAAGTGGTTTTTCAACACTAACACAAGTGCGAAAAGTGGTTTTTCAACACTATCACAAGTGCAAAAAGTGTTTTTTCCACACTAATACAAGTGCAAAAGTGGTTTCCTGCACCAACACAAGTGCGAAAAGTGGTTTTTCATCACTAACACAAGTGCGAAAAGTGGATTTTCAACACTAACACAAGTGCGAAAAGTGGTTTTTCAACACTATCACAAGTGCAAAAAGTTTCTTTTCCACACTAATACAAGTGCAAAAGTGGTTTCCTGCACCAACACAAGTGCGAAAAGTGGTTTTTCAACACTATCACAAGTGCAAAAAGTGTTTTTTCCACACTAATACAAGTGCAAAAGTGGTTTCCTGCACCAACACAAGTGCGAAAAGTGGTTTTTCAACATTAACACAAGTGTGAAAAGTGGTTTCCTTCACTAACACAAGTGCGAAAAGTGGTTTCCTGCACCAACACAAGTGCGAAAAGTGGATTTTCAACACTAACACAAGTGCGAAAAGTGGGTTTTCAACACTAACACAAGTGCGAAAAGTGGTTTCCTTCACTAACACAAGTGCGAAAAGTGGTTTCCTGCACCAACACAAGTGCGAAAAGTGGATTTACAACACTAACACAAGTGCGAAAAGTGGGTTTTCAACACTAACACAAGTGCGAAAAGTGGTTTCCTTCACTAACACAAGTGCGAAAAGTGGTTTTTCAACACTGACACAAGTGCGAAAAGTGGTTTTTCAACACTGACACAAGTGCGAAAAGTGGTTTTTCAACACTATCACAAGTGCAAAAAGTGTTTTTTCCACACTAATACAAGTGCAAAAGTGGTTTCCTGCACCAACACAAGTGCGAAAAGTGGTTTTTCATCACTAACACAAGTGCGAAAAGTGGTTTTTCGACACTATCACAAGTGCAAAAAGTGTTTTTTCCACACTAATACAAGTGCAAAAGTGGTTTCCTGCACCAACACAAGTGCGAAAAGTGGATTTTCAACACTAACACAAGTGCGAAAAGTGGGTTTTCAACACTAACACAAGTGCGAAAAGTGGTTTCCTTCACTAACACAAGTGCAAAAAGTGGTTTTTCAACACTAACACAAGTGCGAAAAGTGGTTTTTCAACACTAACACAAGTGCGAAAAGTGGTTTTTCCACACTAATACAAGTGCAAAAGTGGTTTCCTGCACCAACACAAGTGCGAAAAGTGGTTTTTCAACACTATCACAAGTGCAAAAAGTGTTTTTTCCACACTAATACAAGTGCAAAAGTGGTTTCCTGCACCAACACAAGTGGGAAAAGTGGATTTTCAACACTAACACAAGTGCGAAAAGTGATTTTTCCACACTAATACAAGTGCAAAAGTGGTTTCCTGCACCAACACAAGTGCGAAAAGTGGTTTTTCAACACTATCACAAGTGCAAAAAGTGTTTTTTCCACACTAATACAAGTGCAAAAGTGGTTTCCTGCACCAACACAAGTGGGAAAAGTGGATTTTCAACACTAACACAAGTGCGAAAAGTGGTTTTTCCACACTAATACAAGTGCAAAAGTGGTTTCCTGCACTAACACAAGTGCGAAAAGTGGTTTTTCAACACTAACACAAGTCCGAAAAGTGTTTTTTCAACACTAACACAAGTGCGAAAAGTGGTTTTTCCACACTAATACAAGTGCAAAAGTGGTTTCCTGCACTAACACAAGTGCGAAAAGTGGTTTTTCAACACTAACACAAGTGCAAAATGTGTTTTTTCAACACTATCACAAGTGCAAAAAGTGTTTTTCCCACACTAACACAAGTGCGAAAAGTGGTTTTTCAACACTAACACAAGTGCGAAAAGTGGTTTTTCCACACTAATACAAGTGCAAAATTGGTTTCCTGCACCAACACAAGTGCAAAAAGTGGATTTTCAACACTAACACAAGTGCAAAAAGTGGGTTTTCAACACTAACACAAGTGCGAAAAGTGGTTTCCTGCACCAACACAAGTGCGAAAAGTGGATTTTCAACACTAACACAAGTGCGAAAAGTGTTTTTTCAACACCAACACAAGTGTGAAAAGTGGTTTTTCCACACTAACACAAGTGCGAAAAGTGGTTTTTCAACACTAACACAAGTGCGAAAAGTGGGTTTTCAACACTAACACAAGTGCGAAAAGTGGTTTCCTTCACTAACACATGTGCGAAAAGTGGTTTTTCAACACTAACACAAGTGCGAAAAGTGGTTTTTCAACACTAACACAAGTGCGAAAAGTGGTTTTTCAACACTATCACAAGTGCAAAAAGTGTTTTTTCCACACTAATACAAGTGCAAAAGTGGTTTCCTGCACCAACACAAGTGCGAAAAGTGGTTTTTCATCACTAACACAAGTGCGAAAAGTGGTTTTTCAACACTAACACAAGTGCGAAAAGTGGTTTTTCAACACTATCACAAGTGCAAAAAGTTTCTTTTCCACACTAATACAAGTGCAAAAGTGGTTTCCTGCACCAACACAAGTGCGAAAAGTGGTTTTTCAACACTATCACAAGTGCAAAAAGTGTTTTTTCCACACTAATACAAGTGCAAAAGTGGTTTCCTGCACCAACACAAGTGCGAAAAGTGGTTTTTCAACATTAACACAAGTGTGAAAAGTGGTTTCCTTCACTAACACAAGTGCGAAAAGTGGTTTCCTGCACCAACACAAGTGCGAAAAGTGGATTTTCAACACTAACACAAGTGCGAAAAGTGGGTTTTCAACACTAACACAAGTGCGAAAAGTGGTTTCCTTCACTAACACAAGTGCGAAAAGTGGTTTCCTGCACCAACACAAGTGCGAAAAGTGGATTTACAACACTAACACAAGTGCGAAAAGTGGGTTTTCAACACTAACACAAGTGCGAAAAGTGGTTTCCTTCACTAACACAAGTGCGAAAAGTGGTTTTTCAACACTGACACAAGTGCGAAAAGTGGTTTTTCAACACTGACACAAGTGCGAAAAGTGGTTTTTCAACACTATCACAAGTGCAAAAAGTGTTTTTTCCACACTAATACAAGTGCAAAAGTGGTTTCCTGCACCAACACAAGTGCGAAAAGTGGTTTTTCATCACTAACACAAGTGCGAAAAGTGGTTTTTCGACACTATCACAAGTGCAAAAAGTGTTTTTTCCACACTAATACAAGTGCAAAAGTGGTTTCCTGCACCAACACAAGTGCGAAAAGTGGATTTTCAACACTAACACAAGTGCGAAAAGTGGGTTTTCAACACTAACACAAGTGCGAAAAGTGGTTTCCTTCACTAACACAAGTGCAAAAAGTGGTTTTTCAACACTAACACAAGTGCGAAAAGTGGTTTTTCAACACTAACACAAGTGCGAAAAGTGGTTTTTCCACACTAATACAAGTGCAAAATTGGTTTCCTGCACCAACACAAGTGCGAAAAGTGGATTTTCAACACTAACACAAGTGCAAAAAGTGGGGTTTCAACACTATCACAAGTGCAAAAAGTGTTTTTTCCACACTAATACAAGTGCAAAAGTGGTTTCCTGCACCAACACAAGTGCGAAAAGTGGTTTTTCAACACTAACACAAGTGCGAAAAGTGTTTTTTCCACACTAATACAAGTGCAAAAGTGGTTTCCTGCACCAACACAAGTGCGAAAAGTGGTTTTTCAACACTATCACAAGTGCAAAAAGTGTTTTTTCCACACTAATACAAGTGCAAAAGTGGTTTCCTGCACCAACACAAGTGGGAAAAGTGGATTTTCAACACTAACACAAGTGCGAAAAGTGGTTTTTCCACACTAATACAAGTGCAAAAGTGGTTTCCTGCACTAACACAAGTGCGAAAAGTGGTTTTTCAACACTAACACAAGTCCGAAAAGTGTTTTTTCAACACTAACACAAGTGCGAAAAGTGGTTTTTCCACACTAATACAAGTGCAAAAGTGGTTTCCTGCACTAACACAAGTGCGAAAAGTGGTTTTTCAACACGAACACAAGTGCAAAATGTGTTTTTTCAACACTATCACAAGTGCAAAAAGTGTTTTTCCCACACTAACACAAGTGCGAAAAGTGGTTTTTCAACACTAACACAAGTGCGAAAAGTGGTTTTTCCACACTAATACAAGTGCAAAATTGGTTTCCTGCACCAACACAAGTGCAAAAAGTGGATTTTCAACACTAACACAAGTGCAAAAAGTGGGTTTTCAACACTAACACAAGTGCGAAAAGTGGTTTCCTGCACCAACACAAGTGCGAAAAGTGGATTTTCAACACTAACACAAGTGCGAAAAGTGTTTTTTCAACACCAACACAAGTGTGAAAAGTGGTTTTTCCACACTAACACAAGTGCGAAAAGTGGTTTTTCAACACTAACACAAGTGCGAAAAGTGGGTTTTCAACACTAACACAAGTGCGAAAAGTGGTTTCCTTCACTAACACATGTGCGAAAAGTGGTTTTTCAACACTAACACAAGTGCGAAAAGTGGTTTTTCAACACTAACACAAGTGCGAAAAGTGGTTTTTCAACACTATCACAAGTGCAAAAAGTGTTTTTTCCACACTAATACAAGTGCAAAAGTGGTTTCCTGCACCAACACAAGTGCGAAAAGTGGTTTTTCATCACTAACACAAGTGCGAAAAGTGGTTTTTCAACACTAACACAAGTGCGAAAAGTGGTTTTTCAACACTATCACAAGTGCAAAAAGTTTCTTTTCCACACTAATACAAGTGCAAAAGTGGTTTCCTGCACCAACACAAGTGCGAAAAGTGGTTTTTCAACACTATCACAAGTGCAAAAAGTGTTTTTTCCACACTAATACAAGTGCAAAAGTGGTTTCCTGCACCAACACAAGTGCGAAAAGTGGTTTTTCAACATTAACACAAGTGTGAAAAGTGGTTTCCTTCACTAACACAAGTGCGAAAAGTGGTTTCCTGCACCAACACAAGTGCGAAAAGTGGATTTTCAACACTAACACAAGTGCGAAAAGTGGGTTTTCAACACTAACACAAGTGCGAAAAGTGGTTTCCTTCACTAACACAAGTGCGAAAAGTGGTTTCCTGCACCAACACAAGTGCGAAAAGTGGATTTACAACACTAACACAAGTGCGAAAAGTGGGTTTTCAACACTAACACAAGTGCGAAAAGTGGTTTCCTTCACTAACACAAGTGCGAAAAGTGGTTTTTCAACACTGACACAAGTGCGAAAAGTGGTTTTTCAACACTGACACAAGTGCGAAAAGTGGTTTTTCAACACTATCACAAGTGCAAAAAGTGTTTTTTCCACACTAATACAAGTGCAAAAGTGGTTTCCTGCACCAACACAAGTGCGAAAAGTGGTTTTTCATCACTAACACAAGTGCGAAAAGTGGTTTTTCGACACTATCACAAGTGCAAAAAGTGTTTTTTCCACACTAATAGAAGTGCAAAAGTGGTTTCCTGCACCAACACAAGTGCGAAAAGTGGATTTTCAACACTAACACAAGTGCGAAAAGTGGGTTTTCAACACTAACACAAGTGCGAAAAGTGGTTTCCTTCACTAACACAAGTGCAAAAAGTGGTTTTTCAACACTAACACAAGTGCGAAAAGTGGTTTTTCAACACTAACACAAGTGCGAAAAGTGGTTTTTCCACACTAATACAAGTGCAAAATTGGTTTCCTGCACCAACACAAGTGCGAAAAGTGGATTTTCAACACTAACACAAGTGCAAAAAGTGGGTTTTCAACACTAACACAAGTGCGAAAAGTGGTTTCCTGCACCAACACAAGTGCGAAAAGTGGATTTTCAACACTAACACAAGTGCGAAAAGCGTTTTTTCAACACCAACACAAGTGCGAAAAGTGGTTTTTCCACACTAACACAAGTGCGAAAAGTGGTTTTTCAACACTAACACAAGTGCGAAAAGTGGGTTTTCAACACTAACACAAGTGCGAAAAGTGGTTTCCGTCACTAACACATGTGCGAAAAGTGGTTTTTCAACACTAACACAAGTGCGAAAAGTGGTTTTTCAACACTAACACAAGTGCGAAAAGTGGTTTTTCAACACTATCACAAGTGCAAAAAGTGTTTTTCCACACTAATACAAGTGCAAAAGTGGTTTCCTGCACCAACACAAGTGCGAAAAGTGGTTTTTCATCACTAACACAAGTGCGAAAAGTGGTTTTTCAACACTAACACAAGTGCGAAAAGTGGTTTTTCAACACTATCACAAGTGCAAAAAGTGTCTTTTCCACACTAATACAAGTGCAAAAGTGGTTTCCTGCACCAACACAAGTGCGAAAAGTGGTTTTTCAACATTAACACAAGTGTGAAAAGTGGTTTCCTTCACTAACACAAGTGCGAAAAGTGGTTTCCTGCACCAACACAAGTGCGAAAAGTGGATTTTCAACACTAACACAAGTGCGAAAAGTGGGTTTTCAACACTAACACAAGTGCGAAAAGTGGTTTCCTTCACTAACACAAGTGCGAAAAGTGGTTTCCTGCACCAACACAAGTGCGAAAAGTGGATTTACAACACTAACACAAGTGCGAAAAGTGGGTTTTCAACACTAACACAAGTGCGAAAAGTGGTTTCCTTCACTAACACATGTGCGAAAAGTGGTTTTTCAACACTAACACAAGTGCGAAAAGTGGTTTTTCAACACTAACACAAGTGCGAAAAGTGGTTTTTCAACACTATCACAAGTGCAAAAAGTGTTTTTTCCACACTAATACAAGTGCAAAAGTGGTTTCCTGCACCAACACAAGTGCGAAAAGTGGTTTTTCATCACTAACACAAGTGCGAAAAGTGGTTTTTCAACACTAACACAAGTGCGAAAAGTGGTTTTTCAACACTATCACAAGTGCAAAAAGTGTCTTTTCCACACTAATACAAGTGCAAAAGTGGTTTCCTGCACCAACACAAGTGCGAAAAGTGGTTTTTCAACACTAACACAAGTGCGAAAAGTGGTTTTTCAACACTATCACAAGTGCAAAAAGTGTTTTTTCCACACTAATACAAGTGCAAAAGTGGTTTCCTGCACCAACACAAGTGCGAAAAGTGGTTTTTCAACACTAACACAAGTGCGAAAAGTGTTTTTTCCACACTAATACAAGTGCAAAAGTGGTTTCCTGCACCAACACAAGTGCGAAAAGTGGTTTTTCAACACTATCACAAGTGCAAAAAGTGTTTTTTCCACACTAATACAAGTGCAAAAGTGGTTTCCTGCACCAACACAAGTGGGAAAAGTGGATTTTCAACACTAACACAAGTGCGAAAAGTGGGTTTTCAACACTAACACAAGTGCGAAAAGTGGTTTCCTTCACCAACACTAGTGCGAAAAGTGGATTTTCAACACTAACACAAGTGCGAAAAGTGGTTTTTCCACACTAATACAAGTGCAAAAGTGGTTTCCTGCACTAACACAAGTGCGAAAAGTGGATTTTCAACACTAACACAAGTGCAAACAGTGGTTTTTCAACACTAACACAAGTGCGAAAAGTGGTTTTTCCACACTAATACAAGTGGAAAAGTGGTTTCCCTCACTAACACAAGTGCGAAAAGTGGTTTTTCAACACTAACACAAGTGCGAAAAGTGGTTTTTCAACACTATCACAAGTGCAAAAAGTGTTTTTTCCACACTAATACAAGTGCAAAAGTGGTTTCCTGCACCAACACAAGTGCGAAAAGTGGTTTTTCATCACTAACACAAGTGCGAAAAGTGGTTTTTCAACACTAACACAAGTGCGAAAAGTGGTTTTTCAACACTAATACAAGTGCAAAAGTGGTTTCCTGCACCAACACAAGTGCGAAAAGTCGTTTTTCAACACTAACACAAGTGCGAAAAGTGGTTTTTCAACACTATCACAAGTGCAAAAAGTGTTTTTTCCACACTAATACAAGTTCAAAAGTGGTTTCCTGCACCAACACAAGTGCGAAAAGTGGTTTTTCAACATTAACACAAGTGTGAAAAGTGGTTTCCTTCACTAACACAAGTGCGAAAAGTGGTTTCCTGCACCAACACAAGTGCGAAAAGTGGTTTTTCATCACTAACACAAGTGCGAAAAGTGGTTTTTCAACACTAACACAAGTGCGAAAAGTGGTTTTTCAACACTATCACAAGTGCAAAAAGTGTCTTTTCCACACTAATACAAGTGCAAAAGTGGTTTCCTGCACCAACACAAGTGCGAAAAGTGGTTTTTCAACACTAACACAAGTGCGAAAAGTGGTTTTTCAACACTATCACAAGTGCAAAAAGTGTTTTTTCCACACTAATACAAGTGCAAAAGTGGTTTCCTGCACCAACACAAGTGCGAAAAGTGGTTTTTCAACACTAACACAAGTGCGAAAAGTGTTTTTTCCACACTAATACAAGTGCAAAAGTGGTTTCCTGCACCAACACAAGTGCGAAAAGTGGTTTTTCAACACTAACACAAGTGCGAAAAGTGTTTTTTCAACACCAACACAAGTGTGAAAAGTGGTTTTTCCACACTAACACAAGTGCGAAAAGTGGTTTTTCAACACTAACACAAGTGCGAAAAGTGGGTTTTCAACACTAACACAAGTGCGAAAAGTGGTTTCCTTCACTAACACATGTGCGAAAAGTGGTTTTTCAACACTAACACAAGTGCGAAAAGTGGTTTTTCAACACTAACACAAGTGCGAAAAGTGGTTTTTCAACACTATCACAAGTGCAAAAAGTGTTTTTTCCACACTAATACAAGTGCAAAAGTGGTTTCCTGCACCAACACAAGTGCGAAAAGTGGTTTTTCATCACTAACACAAGTGCGAAAAGTGGTTTTTCAACACTAACACAAGTGCGAAAAGTGGTTTTTCAACACTATCACAAGTGCAAAAAGTTTCTTTTCCACACTAATACAAGTGCAAAAGTGGTTTCCTGCACCAACACAAGTGCGAAAAGTGGTTTTTCAACACTATCACAAGTGCAAAAAGTGTTTTTTCCACACTAATACAAGTGCAAAAGTGGTTTCCTGCACCAACACAAGTGCGAAAAGTGGTTTTTCAACATTAACACAAGTGTGAAAAGTGGTTTCCTTCACTAACACAAGTGCGAAAAGTGGTTTCCTGCACCAACACAAGTGCGAAAAGTGGATTTTCAACACTAACACAAGTGCGAAAAGTGGGTTTTCAACACTAACACAAGTGCGAAAAGTGGTTTCCTTCACTAACACAAGTGCGAAAAGTGGTTTCCTGCACCAACACAAGTGCGAAAAGTGGATTTACAACACTAACACAAGTGCGAAAAGTGGGTTTTCAACACTAACACAAGTGCGAAAAGTGGTTTCCTTCACTAACACAAGTGCGAAAAGTGGTTTTTCAACACTGACACAAGTGCGAAAAGTGGTTTTTCAACACTGACACAAGTGCGAAAAGTGGTTTTTCAACACTATCACAAGTGCAAAAAGTGTTTTTTCCACACTAATACAAGTGCAAAAGTGGTTTCCTGCACCAACACAAGTGCGAAAAGTGGTTTTTCATCACTAACACAAGTGCGAAAAGTGGTTTTTCGACACTATCACAAGTGCAAAAAGTGTTTTATCCACACTAATAGAAGTGCAAAAGTGGTTTCCTGCACCAACACAAGTGCGAAAAGTGGATTTTCAACACTAACACAAGTGCGAAAAGTGGGTTTTCAACACTAACACAAGTGCGAAAAGTGGTTTCCTTCACTAACACAAGTGCAAAAAGTGGTTTTTCAACACTAACACAAGTGCGAAAAGTGGTTTTTCAACACTAACACAAGTGCGAAAAGTGGTTTTTCCACACTAATACAAGTGCAAAATTGGTTTCCTGCACCAACACAAGTGCGAAAAGTGGATTTTCAACACTAACACAAGTGCAAAAAGTGGGTTTTCAACACTAACACAAGTGCGAAAAGTGGTTTCCTGCACCAACACAAGTGCGAAAAGTGGATTTTCAACACTAACACAAGTGCGAAAAGCGTTTTTTCAACACCAACACAAGTGCGAAAAGTGGTTTTTCCACACTAACACAAGTGCGAAAAGTGGTTTTTCAACACTAACACAAGTGCGAAAAGTGGGTTTTCAACACTAACACAAGTGCGAAAAGTGGTTTCCTTCACTAACACATGTGCGAAAAGTGGTTTTTCAACACTAACACAAGTGCGAAAAGTGGTTTTTCAACACTAACACAAGTGCGAAAAGTGGTTTTTCAACACTATCACAAGTGCAAAAAGTGTTTTTTCCACACTAATACAAGTGCAAAAGTGGTTTCCTGCACCAACACAAGTGCGAAAAGTGGTTTTTCATCACTAACACAAGTGCGAAAAGTGGTTTTTCAACACTAACACAAGTGCGAAAAGTGGTTTTTCAACACTATCACAAGTGCAAAAAGTGTCTTTTCCACACTAATACAAGTGCAAAAGTGGTTTCCTGCACCAACACAAGTGCGAAAAGTGGTTTTTCAACACTATCACAAGTGCAAAAAGTGTTTTTTCCACACTAATACAAGTGCAAAAGTGGTTTCCTGCACCAACACAAGTGCGAAAAGTGGTTTTTCAACATTAACACAAGTGTGAAAAGTGGTTTCCTTCACTAACACAAGTGCGAAAAGTGGTTTCCTGCACCAACACAAGTGCGAAAAGTGGATTTTCAACACTAACACAAGTGCGAAAAGTGGGTTTTCAACACTAACACAAGTGCGAAAAGTGGTTTCCTTCACTAACACAAGTGCGAAAAGTGGTTTCCTGCACCAACACAAGTGCGAAAAGTGGATTTACAACACTAACACAAGTGCGAAAAGTGGGTTTTCAACACTAACACAAGTGCGAAAAGTGGTTTCCTTCACTAACACATGTGCGAAAAGTGGTTTTTCAACACTAACACAAGTGCGAAAAGTGGTTTTTCAACACTAACACAAGTGCGAAAAGTGGTTTTTCAACACTATCACAAGTGCAAAAAGTGTTTTTTCCACACTAATACAAGTGCAAAAGTGGTTTCCTGCACCAACACAAGTGCGAAAAGTGGTTTTTCATCACTAACACAAGTGCGAAAAGTGGTTTTTCAACACTAACACAAGTGCGAAAAGTGGTTTTTCAACACTATCACAAGTGCAAAAAGTGTCTTTTCCACACTAATACAAGTGCAAAAGTGGTTTCCTGCACCAACACAAGTGCGAAAAGTGGTTTTTCAACACTAACACAAGTGCGAAAAGTGGTTTTTCAACACTATCACAAGTGCAAAAAGTGTTTTTTCCACACTAATACAAGTGCAAAAGTGGTTTCCTGCACCAACACAAGTGGGAAAAGTGGATTTTCAACACTAACACAAGTGCGAAAAGTGGGTTTTCAACACTAACACAAGTGCGAAAAGTGGTTTCCTTCACCAACACTAGTGCGAAAAGTGGATTTTCAACACTAACACAAGTGCGAAAAGTGGTTTTTCCACACTAATACAAGTGCAAAAGTGGTTTCCTGCACTAAAACAAGTGCGAAAAGTGGATTTTCAACACTAACACAAGTGCAAACAGTGGTTTTTCAACACTAACACAAGTGCGAAAAGTGGTTTTTCCACACTAATACAAGTGGAAAAGTGGTTTCCCTCACTAACACAAGTGCGAAAAGTGGTTTTTCAACACTAACACAAGTGCGAAAAGTGGTTTTTCAACACTATCACAAGTGCAAAAAGTGTTTTTTCCACACTAATACAAGTGCAAAAGTGGTTTCCTGCACCAACACAAGTGCGAAAAGTGGTTTTTCATCACTAACACAAGTGCGAAAAGTGGTTTTTCAACACTAACACAAGTGCGAAAAGTGGTTTTTCAACACTAATACAAGTGCAAAAGTGGTTTCCTGCACCAACACAAGTGCGAAAAGTCGTTTTTCAACACTAACACAAGTGCGAAAAGTGGTTTTTCAACACTATCACAAGTGCAAAAAGTGTTTTTTCCACACTAATACAAGTTCAAAAGTGGTTTCCTGCACCAACACAAGTGCGAAAAGTGGTTTTTCAACATTAACACAAGTGTGAAAAGTGGTTTCCTTCACTAACACAAGTGCGAAAAGTGGTTTCCTGCACCAACACAAGTGCGAAAAGTGGTTTTTCATCACTAACACAAGTGCGAAAAGTGGTTTTTCAACACTAACACAAGTGCGAAAAGTGGTTTTTCAACACTATCACAAGTGCAAAAAGTGTCTTTTCCACACTAATACAAGTGCAAAAGTGGTTTCCTGCACCAACACAAGTGCGAAAAGTGGTTTTTCAACACTAACACAAGTGCGAAAAGTGGTTTTTCAACACTATCACAAGTGCAAAAAGTGTTTTTTCCACACTAATACAAGTGCAAAAGTGGTTTCCTGCACCAACACAAGTGCGAAAAGTGGTTTTTCAACACTAACACAAGTGCGAAAAGTGTTTTTTCCACACTAATACAAGTGCAAAAGTGGTTTCCTGCACCAACACAAGTGCGAAAAGTGGTTTTTCAACACTATCACAAGTGCAAAAACTGTTTTTTCCACACTAATACAAGTGCAAAAGTGGTTTCCTGCACCAACACAAGTGGGAAAAGTGGATTTTCAACACTAACACAAGTGCGAAAAGTGGTTTTTCCACACTAATACAAGTGCAAAAGTGGTTTCCTGCACTAACACAAGTGCGAAAAGTGGTTTTTCAACACTAACACAAGTCCGAAAAGTGTTTTTTCAACACTAACACAAGTGCGAAAAGTGGTTTTTCCACACTAATACAAGTGCAAAAGTGGTTTCCTGCACTAACACAAGTGCGAAAAGTGGTTTTTCAACACTAACACAAGTGCAAAATGTGTTTTTTCAACACTATCACAAGTGCAAAAAGTGTTTTTCCCACACTAATACAAGTGCAAAAGTGGTTTCCTGCACCAACACAAGTGCGAAAAGTGGTTTTTCAACACTAACACAAGTGCGAAAAGTGGTTTTTCAACACTATCACAAGTGCAAAAAGTGTTTTTTTCCACACTAATACAAGTGCAAAAGTGGTTTCCTGCACCAACACAAGTGCGAAAAGTGGTTTTTCAACACTATCACAAGTGCAAAAAGTGTTTTTTTCCACACTAATACAAGTGCAAAAGTGGTTTCCTGCACCAACACAAGTGCGAAAAGTGGTTTTTCAACACTAACACAAGTGCGAAAAGTGGTTTCCGTCACTAACACAAGTGCGAAAAGTGGTTTTTCAACACTAACACAAGTGCGAAAAGTGGTTTTTCAACACTAACACAAGTGCGAAAAGTGGTTTTCCACACTAATACAAGTGCAAAAGTGGTTTCCTGCACCAACACAAGTGCGAAAAGTGGTTTTTCCACACTGACACAAGTGCGAAAAGTGGTTTTTCAACACTGACACAAGTGCGAAAAGTGGTTTTTCAACACTATCACAAGTGCAAAAAGTGTTTTTTCCACACTAATACAAGTGCAAAAGTGGTTTCCTGCACCAACACAAGTGCGAAAAGTGGTTTTTCATCACTAACACAAGTGCGAAAAGTGGTTTTTCGACACTATCACAAGTGCAAAAAGTGTTTTTTCCACACTAATACAAGTGCAAAAGTGGTTTCCTGCACCAACACAAGTGCGAAAAGTGGATTTTCAACACTAACACAAGTGCGAAAAGTGGGTTTTCAACACTAACACAAGTGCGAAAAGTGGTTTCCTTCACTAACACAAGTGCGAAAAGTGGTTTTTCAACACTAACACAAGTGCGAAAAGTGGTTTTTCAACACTAACACAAGTGCGAAAAGTGGTTTTTCCACACTAATACAAGTGCAAAATTGGTTTCCTGCACCAACACAAGTGCGAAAAGTGGTTTTTCAACACTAACACAAGTGCGAAAAGTGGTTTTTCCACACTAATACAAGTGGAAAAGTGGTTTCCCTCACTAACACAAGTGCGAAAAGTGGTTTTTCAACACTAACACAAGTGCGAAAAGTGGTTTTTCAACACTATCACAAGTGCAAAAAGTGTTTTTTCCACACTAATACAAGTGCAAAAGTGGTTTCCTGCACCAACACAAGTGCGAAAAGTGGTTTTTCATCACTAACACAAGTGCGAAAAGTGGTTTTTCAACACTAACACAAGTGCGAAAAGTGGTTTTTCAACACTAATACAAGTGCAAAAGTGGTTTCCTGCACCAACACAAGTGCGAAAAGTCGTTTTTCAACACTAACACAAGTGCGAAAAGTGGTTTTTCAACACTATCACAAGTGCAAAAAGTGTTTTTTCCACACTAATACAAGTTCAAAAGTGGTTTCCTGCACCAACACAAGTGCGAAAAGTGGTTTTTCAACATTAACACAAGTGTGAAAAGTGGTTTCCTTCACTAACACAAGTGCGAAAAGTGGTTTCCTGCACCAACACAAGTGCGAAAAGTGGTTTTTCATCACTAACACAAGTGCGAAAAGTGGTTTTTCAACACTAACACAAGTGCGAAAAGTGGTTTTTCAACACTATCACAAGTGCAAAAAGTGTCTTTTCCACACTAATACAAGTGCAAAAGTGGTTTCCTGCACCAACACAAGTGCGAAAAGTGGTTTTTCAACACTAACACAAGTGCGAAAAGTGGTTTTTCAACACTATCACAAGTGCAAAAAGTGTTTTTTCCACACTAATACAAGTGCAAAAGTGGTTTCCTGCACCAACACAAGTGCGAAAAGTGGTTTTTCAACACTAACACAAGTGCGAAAAGTGTTTTTTCCACACTAATACAAGTGCAAAAGTGGTTTCCTGCACCAACACAAGTGCGAAAAGTGGTTTTTCAACACTATCACAAGTGCAAAAACTGTTTTTTCCACACTAATACAAGTGCAAAAGTGGTTTCCTGCACCAACACAAGTGGGAAAAGTGGATTTTCAACACTAACACAAGTGCGAAAAGTGGTTTTTCCACACTAATACAAGTGCAAAAGTGGTTTCCTGCACTAACACAAGTGCGAAAAGTGGTTTTTCAACACTAACACAAGTCCGAAAAGTGTTTTTTCAACACTAACACAAGTGCGAAAAGTGGTTTTTCCACACTAATACAAGTGCAAAAGTGGTTTCCTGCACTAACACAAGTGCGAAAAGTGGTTTTTCAACACTAACACAAGTGCAAAATGTGTTTTTTCAACACTATCACAAGTGCAAAAAGTGTTTTTCCCACACTAATACAAGTGCAAAAGTGGTTTCCTGCACCAACACAAGTGCGAAAAGTGGTTTTTCAACACTAACACAAGTGCGAAAAGTGGTTTTTCAACACTATCACAAGTGCAAAAAGTGTTTTTTTCCACACTAATACAAGTGCAAAAGTGGTTTCCTGCACCAACACAAGTGCGAAAAGTGGTTTTTCAACACTATCACAAGTGCAAAAAGTGTTTTTTTCCACACTAATACAAGTGCAAAAGTGGTTTCCTGCACCAACACAAGTGCGAAAAGTGGTTTTTCAACACTAACACAAGTGCGAAAAGTGGTTTCCGTCACTAACACAAGTGCGAAAAGTGGTTTTTCAACACTAACACAAGTGCGAAAAGTGGTTTTTCAACACTAACACAAGTGCGAAAAGTGGTTTTCCACACTAATACAAGTGCAAAAGTGGTTTCCTGCACCAACACAAGTGCGAAAAGTGGTTTTTCCACACTGACACAAGTGCGAAAAGTGGTTTTTCAACACTGACACAAGTGCGAAAAGTGGTTTTTCAACACTATCACAAGTGCAAAAAGTGTTTTTTCCACACTAATACAAGTGCAAAAGTGGTTTCCTGCACCAACACAAGTGCGAAAAGTGGTTTTTCATCACTAACACAAGTGCGAAAAGTGGTTTTTCGACACTATCACAAGTGCAAAAAGTGTTTTTTCCACACTAATACAAGTGCAAAAGTGGTTTCCTGCACCAACACAAGTGCGAAAAGTGGATTTTCAACACTAACACAAGTGCGAAAAGTGGGTTTTCAACACTAACACAAGTGCGAAAAGTGGTTTCCTTCACTAACACAAGTGCGAAAAGTGTTTTTTCAACACTAACACAAGTGCGAAAAGTGGTTTTTCAACACTAACACAAGTGCGAAAAGTGGTTTTTCCACACTAATACAAGTGCAAAATTGGTTTCCTGCACCAACACAAGTGCGAAAAGTGGTTTTTCAACACTAACACAAGTGCAAAAAGTGTTTTTTCAACACTATAACAAGTGCAAAAGTGTTTTTTCCACACTAATACAAGTGCAAAAGTGGTTTCCTGCACCAACACAAGTGCGAAAAGTGGTTTTTCAACACTAACACAAGTGCGAAAAGTGGTTTTTCCACACTAATACAAGTGCAAAAGTGGTTTCCTGCACCAACACAAGTGCGAAAAGTGGTTTTTCAACACTAACACAAGTGCGAAAAGTGGTTTTTCCACACTACTACAAGTGCAAAAGTGGTTTCCTGCACCAACACAAGTGCGAAAAGTGGTTTTTCAACACTAACACAAGTGCGAAAAGTGGTTTTTCAACACTAACACAATGCAAAAAGTGGTTTTCCCACACTAATACAAGTGGAAAAGTGGTTTCCTGCACCAACACAAGTGCGAAAAGTGGTTTTTCAACACTAATACAAGTGCGATAAGTGGTTTTTCAACACTAACACAAGTGCGAAAAGTGGTTTTTGCAACACTAACACAAGTGCGAAAAGTGGTTTTTCCACACTAATACATGTGCAAAAGTGGTTTCCTGCACCAACACAAGTGCGAAAAGTGGATTTTCAACACTAACACAAGTGCAAAAAGTGGGTTTTCAACACTAACACAAGTGCGAAAAGTGGTTTCCTTCACTAACACAAGTGCGAAAAGTGGTTTTTCAACACTAACACAAGTGCGAAAAGTGGTTTTTAAACACCAACACAAGTGCGAATAGTGGTTTTTCCACACTAATAAAAGTGCAAAAGTGGTTTCCTGCACCAACACAAGTGCGAAAAGTGGTTTTTCAACTCTAACACAAGTGCGAAAAGTGGTTTTTCAACACTAACACAAGTGGGAAAAGTGGTTTTTCCACACTAATACAAGTGCAAAAGTGGTTTCCTACACCAACACAAGTGCGAAAAGTGGTTTTTCAACACTAACACAAGTGCGAAAAGTGGTTTTTCAACACTATCACAAGTGCAAAAAGTGTTTTTTCCACACTAATACAAGTGCAAAAGTGGTTCCCTGCACCAACACAAGTGCGAAAAGTTGGTTTTCAACACTAACACAAGTGCGAAAAGTGGTTTCCTTCACTAACACAAGTGCGAAAAGTGGTTTTTCAACACTAACACAAATGCTAAAAGTGGTTTTTCAACACTAACACAAGTGCGAAAGTGGTTTTTCCACACTATTACAAGTGCAAAAGTGGTTTCCTGCACCAACACAAGTGCGAAAAGTGGTTTTTCAACACTAAAACAAGTGCGAAAAGTGGTTTTTCAACACTAACACAATGCGAAAAGTGGTTTTTCCACACTAATACAAGCGCAAAAGTGGTTTCCTGCACCAACACAAGTGCGAAAAGTGGTTTTTCAACACTAACACAAGTGCGAAAAGTGATTTTTCAACACTAACAGAAGTGTGAAAAGTGTTTTTCAACACTAACACAAGTGCGAAAAGTGGTTTTTCCACACTAATACAAGTGCAAAAGTGGTTTCCTGCACCAACACTAGTGCGAAAAGTGGTTTTTCAACACTAATAAAAGTGCGAAAAGTGGTTTTTCAACACTATCACAAGTGCAAAAAGTGTTTTTTCCACACTAATACAAGTGCAAAAGTGGTTTCCTGCACCAACACAAGTGCAAAAAGTGGTTTTTCAACACTATCACAAGTGCAAAAAGTGTTTTTTCCACACTAATACAAGTGCAAAAGTGGTTTCCTGCACCAACACAAGTGCGAAAAGTGGATTTACAACACTAACACAAGTGCGAAAAGTGGGTTTTCAACACTAACCCAAGTGCGAAAAGCGGTTTCCTTCACTAACACATGTGCGAAAAGTGGTTTTTCAACACTAACACAAGTGCGAAAAGTGGTTTTTCAACACTAACACAAGTGCGAAAAGTGGTTTTTCAAAACTATCACAAGTGCAAAAAGTGTTTTTTCCACATTAATACAAGTGCAAAAGTGGTTTCCTGCACCAACACAAGTGCAAAAAGTGGTTTTTCAACACTATCACAAGTGCAAAAAGTGTTTTTTCCACACTAATACAAGTGCAAAAGTGGTTTCCTGCACCAACACAAGTGCAAAAAGTGGTTTTTCAACACTATCACAAGTGCAAAAAGTGTTTTTTCCACACTAATACAAGTGCAAAAGTGGTTTCCTGCACCAACACAAGTGCGAAAAGTGGCTTTTCAACACTATCACAAGTGCAAAAAGTGTTTTTTCCACACTAATACAAGTGCAAAAGTGGTTTCCTGCACCAACACAAGTGCAAAAAGTGGTTTTTCAACACTAACACAAGTGCGAAAAGTGGTTTTTCAACACTATCACAAGTGCAAAAAGTGTTTTTTCCACACTAATACAAGTGCAAAAGTGGTTTCCTGCACCAACACAAGGGCGCAAAGTGGTTTTTCAACACTAACACAAGTGCGAAAAGTGGTTTTTCAACACTATCACAAGTGCAAAAAGTGTTTTTCCACACTAATACAAGTGCAAAAGTGGTTTCCTGCACCAACACAAGTGGGAAAAGTGGATTTTCAACACTAACACAAGTGCGAAAAGTGGGTTTTCAACACTAACCCAAGTGCGAAAAGTGGTTTCCTTCACCAACACTAGTGCGAAAAGTGGATTTTCAACACTAACACAAGTGCGAAAAGTGGTTTTTCCACACTAATACAAGTGCAAAAGTGGTTTCCTGCACTAACACAAGTGCGAAAAGTGGATTTTCAACACTAACACAAGTGCAAACAGTGGTTTTTCAACACTAACACAAGTGCGAAAAGTGGTTTTTCCACACTAATACAAGTGCAAAAGTGGTTTCCTGCACCAACACAAGTGCGAAAAGTGGTTTTTCAACACTAACACAAAGTGCGAAAAGTGGTTTTTCAACACTATCACAAGTGCAAAAAGTGTTTTTTGCACACTAATACAAGTGCAAAAGTGGTTTCCTGCACCAACACAAGTGCGAAAAGTGGATTTACAACACTAACACAAGTGCGAAAAGTGGGTTTTCAACACTAACACAAGTGCGAAAAGTGGTTTCCTTCACTAACACAAGTGCGAAAAGTGGTTTTTCAACACCAACACAAGTGCAAAAAGTGGTTTTTCAACACTAACACAAGTGTGAAAAGTGGTTTTTCAACACTAACACAAGTGCGAAAATTGGTTTTCCACACTAATACAAGTGCAAAAGTGGTTCCTGCACCAACACAAGTGCGAAAAGTGGTTTTTCAACACTATCACAAGTGCAAAAAGTGTTTTTTCCACACTAATACAAGTGCAAAAGTGGTTTCCTGCACCAACACATGTGCGAAAAGTGGTTTTTCAACACTAACACAAGTGCGAACAGTGGTTTTTCAACACTAACACAAGTGCGAAAAGTGGTTTTTCAACACTAACACAAGTGCGAAAAGTGGTTTTTCAACACTATCACAAGTGCAAAAAGTGTTTTTCCACACTAATACAAGTGCAAAAGTGGTTTCCTGCACCAACACAAGTGCGAAAAGTGGTTTTTGAACATTAACGCAAGTGCGAAAAGTGGTTTTTCAACACTATCACAAGTGCTAAAAGTGTTTTTTCAACACTAATACAAGTGCAAAAGTGGTTTCCTGCACCAACACAAGTGCAAAAAGTGGTTTTTCAACACTATCACAAGTGCAAAAAGTGTTTTTTCCACACTAATACAAGTGCAAAAGTGGTTTCCTGCACCAACACAAGTGCGAAAAGTGGATTTACAACACTAACACAAGTGCGAAAAGTGGGTTTTCAACACTAACACAAGTGCGAAAAGTGGTTTCCTTCACTAACACATGTGCGAAAAGTGGTTTTTCAACACTAACACAAGTGTGAAAAGTGGTTTTTCAACACTAACACAAATGCGAAAAGTGGTTTTTCAACACTATCACAAGTGCAAAAAGTGTTTTTTCCACACTAATACAAGCGCAAAAGTGGTTTCCTGCACCAACACAAGTGCGAAAAGTGGTTTTTCATCACTAACACAAGTGCGAAAAGTGGTTTTTCAACACTATCACAAGTGCAAAAAGTGTTCTTTCCACACTAATACAAGTGCAAAAGTGGTTTCCTGCACCAACACAAGTGCGAAAAGTGGATTTTCAACACTAACACAAGTGCGAAAAGTGGGTTTTCAACACTAACACAAGTGCGAAACTTGGTTTCCTTCACTAACACAAGTGCGAAAAGTGGTTTTTCAACACTAACACAAGTGCGAAAAGTGGTTTTTCAACACTAACACAAGTGCAAAAAGTGGTATTTCAACACTAACACAAGTGCGAAAAGTGGTTTTTCAACACTAACACAAGTGCGAAAAGTGTTTTTTCCACACTAATACAAGTGCAAAAGTGGTTTCCTGCACCAACACAAGTGCGAAAAGTGGTTTTTCAACACTAACACAAGTGCGAAAAGTGGTTTTTCAACACTAACACAAGTGCGAAAAGTGTTTTTTCCACACTAATACAAGTGCAAAAGTGGTTTCCTGCACCAACACAAGTGCGAAAAGTGGTTTTTCAACACTAACACAAGTGCGAAACGTGGTTTTTCAACACTAACACAAGTGCGAAAAGTGGTTTTTCAACACTAACACAAGTGCGAAAAGTGGTTTTTCAATACTAACACAAGTGCGAAAAGTGGTTTTTCCATACTAATACAAGTGCAAAAGTGGTTTCCTTCACCAACACAAGTGCGAAAATTGGTTTTTCAACACTAACACAAGTGCGAAAAGTGGTTTTTCAACACTAACACAAGTGCGAAAAGTGATTTTTCCACACTAATACAAGTGCAAAAGTGGTTTCCTGCACCAACACAAGTGCGATAAGTGGTTTTTCAACACTAACACAAGTGCGAAAAGTGGTTTTTCCACACTAATACAAGAGCAAAAGTGGTTTCCTGCACCAACACAAGTGCGAAAAGTGGTTTTTCAACACTAACACAAGTGCGAAAAGTGGTTTTTCAACACTAACACAAGTGCGAAAAGTGGTTTTTCCACACTAATACAAGTGCAAAAGTGGTTTCCTGCACCAACACAAGTGCGAAAAGTGGTTTTTCAACACTAACACAAATGCGAAAAGTAGTTTTTCAACACTAACACAAGTGCGAAAAGTGGGTTTTCAACACTATCACAAGTGCAAAAAGTGGTTTTTCCACACTGATACAAGAGCAAAAGTGGTTTCCTGCACCAACACAAGTGCGAAAAGTGGTTTTTCAACACTAACACAAGTGCGAAAAGTAGTTTTTCAACACTATCACAAGTGCAAAAAGTGTTTTTTCCACACTAATACAAGTGCAAAAGTGGTTTCCTGCACCAACACAAGTGCGAAAAGTGGTTTTTCAACACTAACACAAGTGCGAAAAGTGGTTTTTCAACACTAACACAAGTGCGAAAAGTGTTTTTTCCACACTGATACAAGTGCAAAAGTGGTTTCCTGCACCAACACAAGTGCGAAAAGTGGTTTTTCAACACTAACACAAGTGCGAAAAGTGGGTTTTTAACACTAACACAAGTGCGAAAAGTGGGTTTTCAACACTAACACAAGTGCGAAAAGTGGTTTTTCCACACTAATACAAGTGCAAAAGTGGTTTCCTGCACCAACACAAGTGCGAAAAGTGGTTTTTCAACACTAACACAAGTGCGAAAAGTGGTTTTTCAACACTAACACAAGTGCGAAAAGTGTTTTTTCCACACTGATACAAGGTCAAAAGTGGTTTCCTGCACCAACACAAGTGCGAAAAGTGGTTTTTCCACACTAACACAAGTGCGAAAAGTGGTATTTCAACACTAACACAAGTGCGAAAAGTGGTTTTTCAACACTAACACAAGTGCGAAAAGTGTTTTTTCCACACTAATACAAGTGCAAAAGTGGTTTCCTGCACCAACACAAGTGCGAAAAGTGGTTTTTCAACACTAACACAAGTGCGAAAAGTGGTTTTTCAACACTAACACAAGTGCGAAAAGTGTTTTTTCCACACTAATACAAGTGCAAAAGTGGTTTCCTGCACCAACACAAGTGCGAAAAGTGGTTTTTCAACACTAACACAAGTGCGAAACGTGGTTTTTCAACACTAACACAAGTGCGAAAAGTGGTTTTTCAACACTAACACAAGTGCGAAAAGTGGTTTTTCAATACTAACACAAGTGCGAAAAGTGGTTTTTCCATACTAATACAAGTGCAAAAGTGGTTTCCTTCACCAACACAAGTGCGAAAAGTGGTTTTTCAACACTAACACAAGTGCGAAAAGTGGTTTTTCAACACTAACACAAGTGCGAAAAGTGATTTTTCCACACTAATACAAGTGCAAAAGTGGTTTCCTGCACCAACACAAGTGCGATAAGTGGTTTTTCAACACTAACACAAGTGCGAAAAGTGGTTTTTCCACACTAATACAAGAGCAAAAGTGGTTTCCTGCACCAACACAAGTGCGAAAAGTGGTTTTTCAACACTAACACAAGTGCGAAAAGTGGTTTTTCAACACTAACACAAGTGCGAAAAGTGGTTTTTCCACACTAATACAAGTGCAAAAGTGGTTTCCTGCACCAACACAAGTGCGAAAAGTGGTTTTTCAACACTAACACAAATGCAAAAAGTAGTTTTTCAACACTAACACAAGTGCGAAAAGTGGGTTTTCAACACTATCACAAGTGCAAAAAGTGGTTTTTCCACACTGATACAAGAGCAAAAGTGGTTTCCTGCACCAACACAAGTGCGAAAAGTGGTTTTTCAACACTAACACAAGTGCGAAAAGTAGTTTTTCAACACTATCACAAGTGCAAAAAGTGTTTTTTCCACACTAATACAAGTGCAAAAGTGGTTTCCTGCACCAACACAAGTGCGAAAAGTGGTTTTTCAACACTAACACAAGTGCGAAAAGTGGTTTTTCAACACTAACACAAGTGCGAAAAGTGTTTTTTCCACACTGATACAAGTGCAAAAGTGGTTTCCTGCACCAACACAAGTGCGAAAAGTGGTTTTTCAACACTAACACAAGTGCGAAAAGTGGGTTTTTAACACTAACACAAGTGCGAAAAGTGGGTTTTCAACACTAACACAAGTGCGAAAAGTGGTTTTTCCACACTAATACAAGTGCAAAAGTGGTTTCCTGCACCAACACAAGTGCGAAAAGTGGTTTTTCAACACTAACACAAGTGCGAAAAGTGGTTTTTCAACACTAACACAAGTGCGAAAAGTGTTTTTTCCACACTGATACAAGGTCAAAAGTGGTTTCCTGCACCAACACAAGTGCGAAAAGTGGTTTTTCCACACTAACACAAGTGCGAAAAGTGGGTTTTTAACACTAACACAAGTGCGAAAAGTGGTTTTTCAACACCAACACAAGTGCGAAAAGTGGTTTTTCCACACTAATACAAGTGCAAAAGTGGTTTCCTGCACCAACACAAGTGCGAAAAGTGGTTTTTCAACACTAACACAAGTGCAAAAAGTGGTTTTCAACACTAACACAAGTGAGAAAAGTGGTTTTTCCACACTAATGCAAGTGCAAAAGTGGTTTCCTCCACCATCACAAGTGCAAAAAGTGGTTTTTCAACACTAACACATGTGCGAAAAGTGGTTTTTCAACACTATCACAAGTGCAAAAAGTGTTTTTTCCACACTAATACAAGTGCAAAAGTGGTTTCCTGCATCAACACAAGTGCGAAAAGTGGTTTTTCAACACTAACACAAGTGCGAAACGTGGTTTTTCAACACTAACACAAGTGCGAAAAGTGGTTTTTCAATACTAACACAAGTGCGAAAAGTGGTTTTTCCACACTAATACAAGTGCAAAAGTGGTTTCCTTCACCAACACAAGTGCGAAAAGTGGTTTTTCAACACTAACACAAGTGTGAAAAGTGGTTTTTCAACACTAACACAAGTGCGAAAAGTGGTTTTCCACACTAATACAAGTGCAAAAGTGGTTTCCTGCACCAACACAAGTGCGAAAAGTGGTTTTTCAACACTAACACAAGTGCGAAAAGTGGTTTTTCAACACTATCACAAGTGCAAAAAGTGTTTTTTCCACACTAATACAAGTGCAAAAGTGGTTTCCTGCACCAACACAAGTGCGAAAAGTGGTTTTTCAACACTAACACAAGTGCGAAAAGTGGTTTTTCAACACTAACACAAGTGCGAAAAGTGGTTTTTCCACACTAATACAAGTGCAAAAGTGGTTTCCTGCACCAACACATGTGCGAAAAGTGGTTTTTCAACACTAACACAAGTGCGAAAAGTGGTTTTTCCACACTAGTACAAGTGCAAAAGTGGTTTCCTCCACCAACACAAGTGCGAAAAGTGGTTTTTCAACACTAACACAAGTGCGAAAAGTGGTTTTTCAACACTATCACAAGTGCAAAAAGTGTTTTTCCACACTAATACAAGTGCAAAAGTGGTTTCCTGCACCAACACAAGTGGGAAAAGTAGTCTTTCAACACTAAGACAAGTGCGAAAAGTGGTTTTTCAACACTAACACAAGTGCGAAAAGTGTTTTTTCCACACTAATATAAGTGCAAAAGTGGTTTCCTGCACCAACACAAGTGCGAAAAGTGGTTTTTCAACACTAACACAAGTGCGAAAAGTGGTATTTCAACACTAACACAAGTGCGAAAAGTGGTTTTTCAACACTAACACAAGTGCGAAAAGTGGTTTTTCCACACTAATACAAGTGCAAAAGTGGTTTCCTGCACCAACACAAGTGCGAAAAGTGGTTTTTCAACACTAACACAAGTGCGAAAAGTGGGTTTTCAACACTATCACAAGTGCAAAAAGTGGTTTTTCCACACTAATACAAGTGCAAAAGTGGTTTCCTGCACCAACACAAGTGCGAAAAGTGGTTTTTCAACACTAATACAAGTGCGAAAAGTGGTTTTTCAACACTATCACAAGTGCAAAAAGTGTTTTTTCCACACTAATACAAGTGCAAAAGTGGTTTCCTGCACCAACACAAGTGCGAAAAGTGGTTTTTCAACACTAACACAAGTGCGAAAAGTGGTTTTTCAACACTAACACAAGTGCGAAAAGTGGTTTTTCCACACTAATACAAGTGCAAAAGTGGTTTCCTGCACCAACACAAGTGCGAAAAGTGGTTTTTCAACACTAACACAAATGCGAAAAGTAGTTTTTCAACACTAACACA
Organism: Myxine glutinosa; assembly: GCF_964187855.1. NCBI lineage: Eukaryota > Metazoa > Chordata > Myxini > Myxiniformes > Myxinidae > Myxine > Myxine glutinosa. Next base: position 56,843 of record NW_027617505.1, on the reverse strand, counting down.
AGTGCGAAAAGTGGGTTTTCAACACTATCACAAGTGCAAAAAGTGGTTTTTCCACACTAATACAAGAGCAAAAGTGGTTTCCTGCACCAACACAAGTGCGAAAAGTGGTTTTTCAACACTAACACAAGTGCGAAAAGTGGTTTTTCAACACTAACACAAGTGCGAAAAGTGGTTTTTCCACACTAATACAAGTGCAAAAGTGGTTTCCTGCACCAACACAAGTGCGAAAAGTGGTTTTTCAACACTAACACAAATGCGAAAAGTAGTTTTTCAACACTAACACAAGTGCGAAAAGTGGGTTTTCAACACTATCACAAGTGCAAAAAGTGGTTTTTCCACACTAATACAAGAGCAAAAGTGGTTTCCTGCACCAACACAAGTGCGAAAAGTGGTTTTTCAACACTAACACAAGTGCGAAAAGTAGTTTTTCAACACTATCACAAGTGCAAAAAGTGTTTTTTCCACACTAATACAAGTGCAAAAGTGGGTTCCTGCACCAACACAAGTGCGAAAAGTGGTTTTTCAACACTAACACAAGTGCGAAAAGTGGTTTTTCAACACTAACACAAGTGCGAAAAGTGTTTTTTCCACACTGATACAAGTGCAAAAGTGGTTTCCTGCACCAACACAAGTGCGAAAAGTGGTTTTTCAACACTAACACAAGTGCGAAAAGTGGGTTTTTAACACTAACACAAGTGCGAAAAGTGGGTTTTCAACACTAACACAAGTGCGAAAAGTGGTTTTTCCACACTAATACAAGTGCAAAAGTGGTTTCCTGCACCAACACAAGTGCGAAAAGTGGTTTTTCAACACTAACACAAGTGCGAAAAGTGGTTTTTCAACACTAACACAAGTGCGAAAAGTGTTTTTTCCACACTGATACAAGGTCAAAAGTGGTTTCCTGCACCAACACAAGTGCGAAAAGTGGTTTTTCCACACTAACACAAGTGCGAAAAGTGGGTTTTTAACACTAACACAAGTGCGAAAAGTGGTTTTTCAACACTAACACAAGTGCGAAAAGTGGTTTTTCCACACTAATACAAGTGCAAAAGTGGTTTCCTGCACCAACACAAGTGCGAAAAGTGGTTTTTCAACACTAACACAAGTGCAAAAAGTGGTTTTTAACACTATCACAAGTGTAAAAAGTGTTTTTTCCACACTAATACAAGTGCAAAAGGGGTTTCCTGCACCAACACACGTGCGAAAAGTGGTATTTCAACACTAACACAAGTGCGAAAAGTGGTTTTTCAACACTAACACCAGTGAGAAAAGTGGTTTTTCCACACTAATGCAAGTGCAAAAGTGGTTTCCTCCACCAACACAAGTGCAAAAAGTGGTTTTTCAACACTAACACATGTGCGAAAAGTGGTTTTTCAACACTATCACAAGTGCAAAAAGTGTTTTTTCCACACTAATACAAGTGCAAAAGTGGTTTCCTGCATCAACACAAGTGCGAAAAGTGGTTTTTCAACACTAACACAAGTGCGAAAAGTGGTTTTTCCACACTAATACAAGTGCAAAAGTGGTTTCCTGCACCAAAACAAGTGCGAAAAGTGGTTTTTCAACACTAACACAAGTGCAAAAAGTGGTATTTCAACACTAACACAAGTGCGAAAAGTGGTTTTTCAACACTAACACAAGTGCGAAAAGTGTTTTTTCCACACTAATACAAGTGCAAAAGTGGTTTCCTGCACCAACACAAGTGCGAAAAGTGGTTTTTCAACACACACAAGTGCGAAAAGTGGTTTTTCAACACTAACACAAGTGCGAAAAGTGTTTTTTCCACACTAATACAAGTGCAAAAGTGGTTTCCTGCACCAACACAAGTGCGAAAAGTGGTTTTTCAACACTAACACAAGTGCGAAACGTGGTTTTTCAACACTAACACAAGTGCGAAAAGTGGTTTTTCAACACTAACACAAGTGCGAAAAGTGGTTTTTCAATACTAACACAAGTGCGAAAAGTGGTTTTTCCACACTAATACAAGTGCAAAAGTGGTTTCCTTCACCAACACAAGTGCGAAAAGTGGTTTTTCAACACTAACACAAGTGCAAAAAGTGCTTTTTCAACACTAACACAAGTGCGAAAAGTGGTTTTTCCACACTAATACAAGTGCAAAAGTGGTTTCCTGCACCAACACAAGTGCGAAAAGTGGTTTTTCAACACTAACACAAGTGCGAAAAGTGGTTTTTCAACACTATCACAAGTGCAAAAAGTGTTTTTTCCACACTAATACAAGTGCAAAAGTGGTTTCCTGCACCAACACAAGTGCGAAAAGTGGTTTTTCAACACTAACACAAGTGCGAAAAGTGGTTTTTCAACACTAACACAAGTGCGAAAAGTGGTTTTTCCACACTAATACAAGTGCAAAAGTGGTTTCCTGCACCAACACAAGTGCGAAAAGTGGTTTTTCAACACTAACACATGTGCGAAAAGTGGTTTTTCAACACTATCACAAGTGCAAAAAGTGTTTTTTCCACACTAATACAAGTGCAAAAGTGGTTTCCTGCACCAACACAAGTGCAAAAAGTGGTTTTTCAACACTAACACAAGTGCGAAAAGTGGTTTTTCCACACTAATACAAGTGCAAAAGTGGTTTCCTGCACCAAAACAAGTGCGAAAAGTGGTTTTTCAACACTAACACAAGTGCAAAAAGTGGTATTTCAACACTAACACAAGTGCGAAAAGTGGTTTTTCAACACTAACACAAGTGCGAAAAGTGTTTTTTCCACACTAATACAAGTGCAAAAGTGGTTTCCTGCACCAACACAAGTGCGAAAAGTGGTTTTTCAACACTAACACAAGTGCGAAAAGTGGTTTTTCAACACTAACACAAGTGCGAAAAGTGTTTTTTCCACACTAATACAAGTGCAAAAGTGGTTTCCTGCACCAACACAAGTGCGAAAAGTGGTTTTTCAACACTAACACAAGTGCGAAACGTGGTTTTTCAACACTAACACAAGTGCGAAAAGTGGTTTTTCAACACTAACACAAGTGCGAAAAGTGGTTTTTCAATACTAACACAAGTGCGAAAAGTGGTTTTTCCATACTAATACAAGTGCAAAAGTGGTTTCCTTCACCAACACAAGTGCGAAAAGTGGTTTTTCAACACTAACACAAGTGCGAAAAGTGGTTTTTCAACACTAACACAAGTGCGAAAAGTGATTTTTCCACACTAATACAAGTGCAAAAGTGGTTTCCTGCACCAACACAAGTGCGATAAGTGGTTTTTCAACACTAACACAAGTGCGAAAAGTGGTTTTTCCACACTAATACAAGAGCAAAAGTGGTTTCCTGCACCAACACAAGTGCGAAAAGTGGTTTTTCAACACTAACACAAGTGCGAAAAGTGGTTTTTCAACACTAACACAAGTGCGAAAAGTGGTTTTTCCACACTAATACAAGTGCAAAAGTGGTTTCCTGCACCAACACAAGTGCGAAAAGTGGTTTTTCAACACTAACACAAATGCGAAAAGTAGTTTTTCAACACTAACACAAGTGCGAAAAGTGGGTTTTCAACACTATCACAAGTGCAAAAAGTGGTTTTTCCACACTGATACAAGAGCAAAAGTGGTTTCCTGCACCAACACAAGTGCGAAAAGTGGTTTTTCAACACTAACACAAGTGCGAAAAGTAGTTTTTCAACACTATCACAAGTGCAAAAAGTGTTTTTTCCACACTAATACAAGTGCAAAAGTGGTTTCCTGCACCAACACAAGTGCGAAAAGTGGTTTTTCAACACTAACACAAGTGCGAAAAGTGGTTTTTCAACACTAACACAAGTGCGAAAAGTGTTTTTTCCACACTGATACAAGTGCAAAAGTGGTTTCCTGCACCAACACAAGTGCGAAAAGTGGTTTTTCAACACTAACACAAGTGCGAAAAGTGGGTTTTTAACACTAACACAAGTGCGAAAAGTGGGTTTTCAACACTAACACAAGTGCGAAAAGTGGTTTTTCCACACTAATACAAGTGCAAAAGTGGTTTCCTGCACCAACACAAGTGCGAAAAGTGGTTTTTCAACACTAACACAAGTGCGAAAAGTGGTTTTTCAACACTAACACAAGTGCGAAAAGTGTTTTTTCCACACTGATACAAGGTCAAAAGTGGTTTCCTGCACCAACACAAGTGCGAAAAGTGGTTTTTCCACACTAACACAAGTGCGAAAAGTGGTATTTCAACACTAACACAAGTGCGAAAAGTGGTTTTTCAACACTAACACAAGTGCGAAAAGTGTTTTTTCCACACTAATACAAGTGCAAAAGTGGTTTCCTGCACCAACACAAGTGCGAAAAGTGGTTTTTCAACACTAACACAAGTGCGAAAAGTGGTTTTTCAACACTAACACAAGTGCGAAAAGTGTTTTTTCCACACTAATACAAGTGCAAAAGTGGTTTCCTGCACCAACACAAGTGCGAAAAGTGGTTTTTCAACACTAACACAAGTGCGAAACGTGGTTTTTCAACACTAACACAAGTGCGAAAAGTGGTTTTTCAACACTAACACAAGTGCGAAAAGTGGTTTTTCAATACTAACACAAGTGCGAAAAGTGGTTTTTCCATACTAATACAAGTGCAAAAGTGGTTTCCTTCACCAACACAAGTGCGAAAAGTGGTTTTTCAACACTAACACAAGTGCGAAAAGTGGTTTTTCAACACTAACACAAGTGCGAAAAGTGATTTTTCCACACTAATACAAGTGCAAAAGTGGTTTCCTGCACCAACACAAGTGCGATAAGTGGTTTTTCAACACTAACACAAGTGCGAAAAGTGGTTTTTCCACACTAATACAAGAGCAAAAGTGGTTTCCTGCACCAACACAAGTGCGAAAAGTGGTTTTTCAACACTAACACAAGTGCGAAAAGTGGTTTTTCAACACTAACACAAGTGCGAAAAGTGGTTTTTCCACACTAATACAAGTGCAAAAGTGGTTTCCTGCACCAACACAAGTGCGAAAAGTGGTTTTTCAACACTAACACAAATGCGAAAAGTAGTTTTTCAACACTAACACAAGTGCGAAAAGTGGGTTTTCAACACTATCACAAGTGCAAAAAGTGGTTTTTCCACACTGATACAAGAGCAAAAGTGGTTTCCTGCACCAACACAAGTGCGAAAAGTGGTTTTTCAACACTAACACAAGTGCGAAAAGTAGTTTTTCAACACTATCACAAGTGCAAAAAGTGTTTTTTCCACACTAATACAAGTGCAAAAGTGGTTTCCTGCACCAACACAAGTGCGAAAAGTGGTTTTTCAACACTAACACAAGTGCGAAAAGTGGTTTTTCAACACTAACACAAGTGCGAAAAGTGTTTTTTCCACACTGATACAAGTGCAAAAGTGGTTTCCTGCACCAACACAAGTGCGAAAAGTGGTTTTTCAACACTAACACAAGTGCGAAAAGTGGGTTTTTAACACTAACACAAGTGCGAAAAGTGGGTTTTCAACACTAACACAAGTGCGAAAAGTGGTTTTTCCACACTAATACAAGTGCAAAAGTGGTTTCCTGCACCAACACAAGTGCGAAAAGTGGTTTTTCAACACTAACACAAGTGCGAAAAGTGGTTTTTCAACACTAACACAAGTGCGAAAAGTGTTTTTTCCACACTGATACAAGGTCAAAAGTGGTTTCCTGCACCAACACAAGTGCGAAAAGTGGTTTTTCCACACTAACACAAGTGCGAAAAGTGGGTTTTTAACACTAACACAAGTGCGAAAAGTGGTTTTTCAACACCAACACAAGTGCGAAAAGTGGTTTTTCCACACTAATACAAGTGCAAAAGTGGTTTCCTGCACCAACACAAGTGCGAAAAGTGGTTTTTCAACACTAACACAAGTGCAAAAAGTGGTTTTTCAACACTAACACAAGTGAGAAAAGTGGTTTTTCCACACTAATGCAAGTGCAAAAGTGGTTTCCTCCACCAACACAAGTGCAAAAAGTGGTTTTTCAACACTAACACATGTGCGAAAAGTGGTTTTTCAACACTATCACAAGTGCAAAAAGTGTTTTTTCCACACTAATACAAGTGCAAAAGTGGTTTCCTGCATCAACACAAGTGCGAAAAGTGGTTTTTCAACACTAACACAAGTGCGAAAAGTGATTTTTCCACACTAATACAAGTGCAAAAGTGGTTTCCTGCACCAAAACAAGTGCGAAAAGTGGTTTTTCAACACTAACACAAGTGCAAAAAGTGGTATTTCAACACTAACACAAGTGCGAAAAGTGGTTTTTCAACACTAACACAAGTGCGAAAAGTGTTTTTTCCACACTAATACAAGTGCAAAAGTGGTTTCCTGCACCAACACAAGTGCGAAAAGTGGTTTTTCAACACTAACACAAGTGCGAAAAGTGGTTTTTCAACACTAACACAAGTGCGAAAAGTGTTTTTTCCACACTAATACAAGTGCAAAAGTGGTTTCCTGCACCAACACATGTGCGAAAAGTGGTTTTTCAACACTAACACAAGTGCGAAACGTGGTTTTTCAACACTAACACAAGTGCGAAAAGTGGTTTTTCAACACTAACACAAGTGCGAAAAGTGGTTTTTCAATACTAACACAAGTGCGAAAAGTGGTTTTTCCACACTAATACAAGTGCAAAAGTGGTTTCCTTCACCAACACAAGTGCGAAAATTGGTTTTTCAACACTAACACAAGTGCGAAAAGTGGTTTTTCAACACTAACACAAGTGCGAAAAGTGGTTTTGCCACACTAATACAAGTGCAAAAGTGGTTTCCTGCACCAACACAAGTGCGAAAAGTGGTTTTTCAACACTAACACAAGTGCGAAAAGTGGTTTTTCAACACTATCACAAGTGCAAAAAGTGTTTTTTCCACACTAATACAAGTGCAAAAGTGGTTTCCTGCACCAACACAAGTGCGAAAAGTGGTTTTTCAACACTAACACAAGTGCGAAAAGTGGTTTTTCAACACTAACACAAGTGCGAAAAGTGGTTTTTCTACACTAATACAAGTGCAAAAGTGGTTTCCTGCACCAACACAAGTGCGAAAAGTGGTTTTTCAACACTAACACATGTGCGAAAAGTGGTTTTTCAACACTATCACAAGTGCAAAAAGTGTTTTTTCCACACTAATACAAGTGCAAAAGTGGTTTCCTGCACCAACACAAGTGCGAAAAGTGGTTTTTCAACACTAACACAAGTGCGAAAAGTGGTTTTTCCACACTAATACAAGTGCAAAAGTGGTTTCCTGCACCAAAACAAGTGCGAAAAGTGGTTTTTCAACACTAACACAAGTGCAAAAAGTGGTATTTCAACACTAACACAAGTGCGAAAAGTGGTTTTTCAACACTAACACAAGTGCGAAAAGTGTTTTTTCCACACTAATACAAGTGCAAAAGTGGTTTCCTGCACCAACACAAGTGCGAAAAGTGGTTTTTCAACACTAACACAAGTGCGAAAAGTGGTTTTTCAACACTAACACAAGTGCGAAAAGTGTTTTTTCCACACTAATACAAGTGCAAAAGTGGTTTCCTGCACCAACACAAGTGCGAAAAGTGGTTTTTCAACACTAACACAAGTGCGAAACGTGGTTTTTCAACACTAACACAAGTGCGAAAAGTGGTTTTTCAACACTAACACAAGTGCGAAAAGTGGTTTTTCAATACTAACACAAGTGCGAAAAGTGGTTTTTCCATACTAATACAAGTGCAAAAGTGGTTTCCTTCACCAACACAAGTGCGAAAAGTGGTTTTTCAACACTAACACAAGTGCGAAAAGTGGTTTTTCAACACTAACACAAGTGCGAAAAGTGGTTTTTCCACACTAATACAAGTGCAAAAGTGGTTTCCTGCACCAACACAAGTGCGAAAAGTGGTTTTTCAACACTAACACAAGTGCGAAAAGTGGTTTTTCAACACTATCACAAGTGCAAAAAGTGTTTTTTCCACACTAATACAAGTGCAAAAGTGGTTTCCTGCACCAACACAAGTGCGAAAAGTGGTTTTTCAACACTAACACAAGTGCGAAAAGTGTTTTTCAACACTAACACAAGTGCGAAAAGTGGTTTTTCCACACTAATACAAGTGCAAAAGTGGTTTCCTGCACCAACACAAGTGCGAAAAGTGGTTTTTCAACACTAACACAAGTGCGAAAAGTGGTTTTTCCACACTAATACAAGTGCAAAAGTGGTTTCCTCCACCAACGCAAGTGCGAAAAGTGGTTTTTCAACACTAACACAAGTGCGAAAAGTGGTTTTTCAACACTATCACAAGTGCAAAAATTGTTTTTTCCACACTAATTCAAGTGCAAAAGTGGTTTCCTGCACCAACACAAGTGCGAAAAGTGGTTTTTCAACACTAACACAAGTGCGAAAAGTGGTTTTTCAACACTAACACAAGTGCGAAAAGTTGTTTTTCCACACTAATACAAGTGCAAAAGTGGTTTCCTGCACCAACACAAGTGCGAAAAGTGGTTTTTCAACACTAACACAAGTGCGAAAAGTGGTTTTTCCACACTAATACAAGTGCAAAAGTGGTTTCCTCCACCAACACAAGTGCGAAAAGTGGTTTTTCAACACTAACACAAGTGCGAAAAGTGGTTTTTCAACACTATCACAAGTGCAAAAAGTGTTTTTCCACACTAATACAAGTGCAAAAAGTGTTTTTTCCACACTAATACAAGTGCAAAAGTGGTTTCCTGCACCAACACAAGTGCGAAAAGTGGTTTTTCAACACTAACACAAGTGCGAAAAGTGGTTTTTCAACACTAACACAAGTGCGAAAAGTGGTTTTTCCACACTAATACAAGTGCAAAAGTGGTTTCCTGCACCAACACAAGTGCGAAAAGTGGTTTTTCAACACTAACACAAGTGCGAAAAGTGGTTTTTCAACACTATCACAAGTGCAAAAAGTGTTTTTTCCACACTAATACAAGTGCAAAAGTGGTTTCCTGCACCAACACAAGTGCGAAAAGTGGTTTTTCAACACTAACACAAGTGCGAAAAGTGGTTTTTCAACACTAACACAAGTGCGAAAAGTGTTTTTTCCACACTGATACAAGGTCAAAAGTGGTTTCCTGCACCAACACAAGTGCGAAAAGTGGTTTTTCAACACTAACACAAGTGCGAAAAGTGGGTTTTTAACACTAACACAAGTGCGAAAAGTGGTTTTTCAACACTAACACAAGTGCGAAAAGTGGTTTTTCCACACTAATACAAGTGCAAAAGTGGTTTCCTGCACCAACACAAGTGCGAAAAGTGGTTTTTCAACACTAACACAAGTGCAAAAAGTGGTTTTTAACACTATCACAAGTGCAAAAAGTGTTTTTTCCACACTAATACAAGTGCAAAAGGGGTTTCCTGCACCAACACATGTGCGAAAAGTGGTATTTCAACACGAACACAAGTGCGAAAAGTGGTTTTTCAACACTAACACAAGTGAGAAAAGTGGTTTTTCCACACTAATGCAAGTGCAAAAGTGGTTTCCTCCACCAACACAAGTGCAAAAAGTGGTTTTTCAACACTAACACATGTGCGAAAAGTGGTTTTTCAACACTATCACAAGTGCAAAAAGTGTTTTTTCCACACTAATACAAGTGCAAAAGTGGTTTCCTGCATCAACACAAGTGCGAAAAGTGGTTTTTCAACACTAACACAAGTGCGAAAAGTGGTTTTTCCACACTAATACAAGTGCAAAAGTGGTTTCCTGCACCAAAACAAGTGCGAAAAGTGGTTTTTCAACACTAACACAAGTGCAAAAAGTGGTATTTCAACACTAACACAAGTGCGAAAAGTGGTTTTTCAACACTAACACAAGTGCGAAAAGTGTTTTTTCCACACTAATACAAGTGCAAAAGTGGTTTCCTGCACCAACACAAGTGCGAAAAGTGGTTTTTCAACACTAACACAAGTGCGAAAAGTGGTTTTTCAACACTAACACAAGTGCGAAAAGTGTTTTTTCCACACTAATACAAGTGCAAAAGTGGTTTCCTGCACCAACACAAGTGCGAAAAGTGGTTTTTCAACACTAACACAAGTGCGAAACGTGGTTTTTCAACACTAACACAAGTGCGAAAAGTGGTTTTTCAACACTAACACAAGTGCGAAAAGTGGTTTTTCAATACTAACACAAGTGCGAAAAGTGGTTTTTCCACACTAATACAAGTGCAAAAGTGGTTTCCTTCACCAACACAAGTGCGAAAAGTGGTTTTTGAACACTAACGCAAGTGCGAAAAGTGGTTTTTCAACACTAACACAAGTGCGAAAAGTGGTTTTTCCACACTAATACAAGTGCAAAAGTGGTTTCCTGCACCAACACAAGTGCGAAAAGTGGTTTTTCAACACTAACACAAGTGCGAAAAGTGGTTTTTCAACACTATCACAAGTGCAAAAAGTGTTTTTTCCACACTAATACAAGTGCAAAAGTGGTTTCCTGCACCAACACAAGTGCGAAAAGTGGTTTTTCAACACTAACACAAGTGCGAAAAGTGGTTTTTCAACACTAACACAAGTGCGAAAAGTGGTTTTTCCACACTAATACAAGTGCAAAAGTGGTTTCCTGCACCAACACAAGTGCGAAAAGTGGTTTTTCAACACTAACACAAGTGCGAAAAGTGGTTTTTCCACACTAATACAAGTGCAAAAGTGGTTTCCTCCACCAGCGCAAGTGCGAAAAGTGGTTTTTCAACACTAACACAAGTGCGAAAAGTGGTTTTTCAACACTATCACAAGTGCAAAAATTGTTTTTTCCACACTAATACAAGTGCAAAAGTGGTTTCCTGCACCAACACAAGTGCGAAAAGTGGTTTTTCAACACTAACACAAGTGCGAAAAGTGGTTTTTCAACACTAACACAAGTGCGAAAAGTGGTTTTTCCACACTAATACAAGTGCAAAAGTGGTTTCCTGCACCAACACAAGTGCGAAAAGTGGTTTTTCAACAATAACACAAGTGCGAAAAGTGGTTTTTCCACACTAATACAAGTGCAAAAGTGGTTTCCTCCACCAACACAAGTGCGAAAAGTGGTTTTTCAACACTAACACAAGTGCGAAAAGTGGTTTTTCAACACTATCACAAGTGCAAAAAGTGTTTTTCCACACTAATACAAGTGCAAAAGTGGTTTCCTGCACCAACACAAGTGCGAAAAGTAGTCTTTCAACACTAAGACAAGTGCGAAAAGTGGTTTTTCAACACTAACACAAGTGCGAAAAGTGGTTTTTCAACACTAACACAAGTGCGAAAAGTGGTTTTTCAATACTAACACAAGTGCGAAAAGTGGTTTTTCCATACTAATACAAGTGCAAAAGTGGTTTCCTTCACCAACACAAGTGCGAAAAGTGGTTTTTCAACACTAACACAAGTGCGAAAAGTGGTTTTTCAACACTAACACAAGTGCGAAAAGTGGTTTTTCCACACTAATACAAGTGCAAAAGTGGTTTCCTGCACCAACACAAGTGCGAAAAGTGGTTTTTCAACACTAACACAAGTGCGAAAAGTGGTTTTTCAACACTATCACAAGTGCAAAAAGTGTTTTTTCCACACTAATACAAGTGCAAAAGTGGTTTCCTGCACCAACACAAGTGCGAAAAGTGGTTTTTCAACACTAACACAAGTGCGAAAAGTGGTTTTTCAACACTAACACAAGTGCGAAAAGTGGTTTTTCCACACTAATACAAGTGCAAAAGTGGTTTCCTGCACCAACACAAGTGCGAAAAGTGGTTTTTCAACACTAACACAAGTGCGAAAAGTGGTTTTTCCACACTAATACAAGTGCAAAAGTGGTTTCCTCCACCAACGCAAGTGCGAAAAGTGGTTTTTCAACACTAACACAAGTGCGAAAAGTGGTTTTTCAACACTATCACAAGTGCAAAAATTGTTTTTTCCACACTAATTCAAGTGCAAAAGTGGTTTCCTGCACCAACACAAGTGCGAAAAGTGGTTTTTCAACACTAACACAAGTGCGAAAAGTGGTTTTTCAACACTAACACAAGTGCGAAAAGTTGTTTTTCCACACTAATACAAGTGCAAAAGTGGTTTCCTGCACCAACACAAGTGCGAAAAGTGGTTTTTCAACACTAACACAAGTGCGAAAAGTGGTTTTTCCACACTAATACAAGTGCAAAAGTGGTTTCCTCCACCAACACAAGTGCGAAAAGTGGTTTTTCAACACTAACACAAGTGCGAAAAGTGGTTTTTCAACACTATCACAAGTGCAAAAAGTGTTTTTCCACACTAATACAAGTGCAAAAAGTGTTTTTTCCACACTAATACAAGTGCAAAAGTGGTTTCCTGCACCAACACAAGTGCGAAAAGTGGTTTTTCAACACTAACACAAGTGCGAAAAGTGGTTTTTCAACACTAACACAAGTGCGAAAAGTGGTTTTTCCACACTAATACAAGTGCAAAAGTGGTTTCCTGCACCAACACAAGTGCGAAAAGTGGTTTTTCAACACTAACACAAGTGCGAAAAGTGGTTTTTCAACACTATCACAAGTGCAAAAAGTGTTTTTTCCACACTAATACAAGTGCAAAAGTGGTTTCCTGCACCAACACAAGTGCGAAAAGTGGTTTTTCAACACTAACACAAGTGCGAAAAGTGGTTTTTCCACACTAATACAAGTGCAAAAGTGGTTTCCTCCACCAGCGCAAGTGCGAAAAGTGGTTTTTCAACACTAACACAAGTGCGAAAAGTGGTTTTTCAACACTATCACAAGTGCAAAAATTGTTTTTTCCACACTAATACAAGTGCAAAAGTGGTTTCCTGCACCAACACAAGTGCGAAAAGTGGTTTTTCAACACTAACACAAGTGCGAAAAGTGGTTTTTCAACACTAACACAAGTGCGAAAAGTGGTTTTTCCACACTAATACAAGTGCAAAAGTGGTTTCCTGCACCAACACAAGTGCGAAAAGTGGTTTTTCAACAATAACACAAGTGCGAAAAGTGGTTTTTCCACACTAATACAAGTGCAAAAGTGGTTTCCTCCACCAACACAAGTGCGAAAAGTGGTTTTTCAACACTAACACAAGTGCGAAAAGTGGTTTTTCAACACTATCACAAGTGCAAAAAGTGTTTTTCCACACTAATACAAGTGCAAAAGTGGTTTCCTGCACCAACACAAGTGCGAAAAGTAGTCTTTCAACACTAAGACAAGTACGAAAAGTGGTTTTTCAACACTAACACAAGTGCGAAAAGTGGTTTTTCAACACTAACACAAGTGCGAAAAGTGGTTTTTCAATACTAACACAAGTGCGAAAAGTGGTTTTTCCATACTAATACAAGTGCAAAAGTGGTTTCCTTCACCAACACAAGTGCGAAAAGTGGTTTTTCAACACTAACACAAGTGCGAAAAGTGGTTTTTCAACACTAACACAAGTGCGAAAAGTGGTTTTTCCACACTAATACAAGTGCAAAAGTGGTTTCCTGCACCAACACAAGTGCGAAAAGTGGTTTTTCAACACTAACACAAGTGCGAAAAGTGGTTTTTCAACACTATCACAAGTGCAAAAAGTGTTTTTTCCACACTAATACAAGTGCAAAAGTGGTTTCCTGCACCAACACAAGTGCGAAAAGTGGTTTTTCAACACTAACACAAGTGCGAAAAGTGGTTTTTCAACACTAACACAAGTGCGAAAAGTGGTTTTTCCACACTAATACAAGTGCAAAAGTGGTTTCCTGCACCAACACAAGTGCGAAAAGTGGTTTTTCAACACTAACACAAGTGCGAAAAGTGGTTTTTCCACACTAATACAAGTGCAAAAGTGGTTTCCTCCACCAACGCAAGTGCGAAAAGTGGTTTTTCAACACTAACACAAGTGCGAAAAGTGGTTTTTCAACACTATCACAAGTGCAAAAATTGTTTTTTCCACACTAATTCAAGTGCAAAAGTGGTTTCCTGCACCAACACAAGTGCGAAAAGTGGTTTTTCAACACTAACACAAGTGCGAAAAGTGGTTTTTCAACACTAACACAAGTGCGAAAAGTTGTTTTTCCACACTAATACAAGTGCAAAAGTGGTTTCCTGCACCAACACAAGTGCGAAAAGTGGTTTTTCAACACTAACACAAGTGCGAAAAGTGGTTTTCCACACTAATACAAGTGCAAAAGTGGTTTCCTCCACCAACACAAGTGCGAAAAGTGGTTTTTCAACACTAACACAAGTGCGAAAAGTGGTTTTTCAACACTATCACAAGTGCAAAAAGTGTTTTTCCACACTAATACAAGTGCAAAAAGTGTTTTTTCCACACTAATACAAGTGCAAAAGTGGTTTCCTGCACCAACACAAGTGCGAAAAGTGGTTTTTCAACACTAACACAAGTGCGAAAAGTGGTTTTTCAACACTAACACAAGTGCGAAAAGTGGTTTTTCCACACTAATACAAGTGCAAAAGTGGTTTCCTGCACCAACACAAGTGCGAAAAGTGGTTTTTCAACACTAACACAAGTGCGAAAAGTGGTTTTTCAACACTATCACAAGTGCAAAAAGTGTTTTTTCCACACTAATACAAGTGCAAAAGTGGTTTCCTGCACCAACACAAGTGCGAAAAGTGGTTTTTCAACACTAACACAAGTGCGAAAAGTGGTTTTTCAACACTAACACAAGTGCGAAAAGTGTTTTTTCCACACTGATACAAGGTCAAAAGTGGTTTCCTGCACCAACACAAGTGCGAAAAGTGGTTTTTCAACACTAACACAAGTGCGAAAAGTGGGTTTTTAACACTAACACAAGTGCGAAAAGTGGTTTTTCAACACTAACACAAGTGCGAAAAGTGGTTTTTCCACACTAATACAAGTGCAAAAGTGGTTTCCTGCACCAACACAAGTGCGAAAAGTGGTTTTTCAACACTAACACAAGTTCAAAAAGTGGTTTTTAACACTATCACAAGTGCAAAAAGTGTTTTTTCCACACTAATACAAGTGCAAAAGGGGTTTCCTGCACCAACACATGTGCGAAAAGTGGTATTTCAACACGAACACAAGTGCGAAAAGTGGTTTTTCAACACTAACACAAGTGAGAAAAGTGGTTTTTCCACACTAATGCAAGTGCAAAAGTGGTTTCCTCCACCAACACAAGTGCAAAAAGTGGTTTTTCAACACTAACACATGTGCGAAAAGTGGTTTTTCAACACTATCACAAGTGCAAAAAGTGTTTTTTCCACACTAATACAAGTGCAAAAGTGGTTTCCTGCATCAACACAAGTGCGAAAAGTGGTTTTTCAACACTAACACAAGTGCGAAAAGTGGTTTTTCCACACTAATACAAGTGCAAAAGTGGTTTCCTGCACCAAAACAAGTGCGAAAAGTGGTTTTTCAACACTAACACAAGTGCAAAAAGTGGTATTTCAACACTAACACAAGTGCGAAAAGTGGTTTTTCAACACTAACACAAGTGCGAAAAGTGTTTTTTCCACACTAATACAAGTGCAAAAGTGGTTTCCTGCACCAACACAAGTGCGAAAAGTGGTTTTTCAACACTAACACAAGTGCGAAAAGTGGTTTTTCAACACTAACACAAGTGCGAAAAGTGTTTTTTCCACACTAATACAAGTGCAAAAGTGGTTTCCTGCACCAACACAAGTGCGAAAAGTGGTTTTTCAACACTTACACAAGTGCGAAACGTGGTTTTTCAACACTAACACAAGTGCGAAAAGTGGTTTTTCAACACTAACACAAGTGCGAAAAGTGGTTTTTCAATACTAACACAAGTGCGAAAAGTGGTTTTTCCACACTAATACAAGTGCAAAAGTGGTTTCCTTCACCAACACAAGTGCGAAAAGTGGTTTTTGAACACTAACGCAAGTGCGAAAAGTGGTTTTTCAACACTAACACAAATGCAAAAAGTGGTTTTTCCACACTAATACAAGTGCAAAAGTGGTTTCCTGCACCAACACAAGTGCGAAAAGTGGTTTTTCAACACTAACACAAGTGCGAAAAGTGGTTTTTCAACACTATCACAAGTGCAAAAAGTGTTTTTTCCATACTAATACAAGTGCAAAAGTGGTTTCCTGCACCAACACAAGTGCGAAAAGTGGTTTTTCAACACTAACACAAGTGCGAAAAGTGGTTTTTCAACACTAACACAAGTGCGAAAAGTGGTTTTTCCACACTAATACAAGTGCAAAAGTGGTTTCCTGCACCAACACAAGTGCGAAAAGTGGTTTTTCAACACTAACACAAGTGCGAAAAGTGGTTTTTCCACACTAATACAAGTGCAAAAGTGGTTTCCTCCACCAGCGCAAGTGCGAAAAGTGGTTTTTCAACACTAACACAAGTGCGAAAAGTGGTTTTTCAACACTATCACAAGTGCAAAAATTGTTTTTTCCACACTA
This sequence comes from Myxine glutinosa, assembly GCF_964187855.1. Lineage (NCBI taxonomy): Eukaryota > Metazoa > Chordata > Myxini > Myxiniformes > Myxinidae > Myxine > Myxine glutinosa. The sequence goes on along the minus strand of NW_027617505.1, from coordinate 40,564 downwards.
ATACAAGTGCAAAAGTGGTTTCCTGCACCAACACAAGTGCGAAAAGTGGTTTTTCAACACTAACACAAGTGCGAAAAGTGGTTTTTCAACACTAACACAAGTGCGAAAAGTGGTTTTTCCACACTAATACAAGTGCAAAAGTGGTTTCCTGCACCAACACAAGTGCGAAAAGTGGTTTTTCAACACTAACACAAGTGCGAAAAGTGGTTTTTCAACACTATCACAAGTGCAAAAAGTGTTTTTTCCACACTAATACAAGTGCAAAAGTGGTTTCCTGCACCAACACAAGTGCGAAAAGTGGTTTTTCAACACTAACACAAGTGCGAAAAGTGGTTTTTCAACACTAACACAAGTGCGAAAAGTGGTTTTTCCACACTAATACAAGTGCAAAAGTGGTTTCCTGCACCAACACAAGTGCGAAAAGTGGTTTTTCAACACTAACACAAGTGTGAAAAGTGGTTTTTCCACACTAATACAAGTGCAAAAGTGGTTTCCTCCACCAACGCAAGTGCGAAAAGTGGTTTTTCAACACTAACACAAGTGCGAAAAGTGGTTTTTCAACACTATCACAAGTGCAAAAATTGTTTTTTCCACACTAATACAAGTGCAAAAGTGGTTTCCTGCACCAACACAAGTGCGAAAAGTGGTTTTTCAACACTAACACAAGTGCGAAAAGTGGTTTTTCAACACTAACACAAGTGCGAAAAGTGGTTTTTCCACACTAATACAAGTGCAAAAGTGGTTTCCTCCACCAACGCAAGTGCGAAAAGTGGTTTTTCAACACTAACACAAGTGCGAAAAGTGGTTTTTCAACACTATCACAAGTGCAAAAATTGTTTTTTCCACACTAATACAAGTGCAAAAGTGGTTTCCTGCACCAACACAAGTGCGAAAAGTGTTTTTTCAACACTAACACAAGTGCGAAAAGTGGTTTTTCAACACTATCACAAGTGCAAAAAGTGTTTTTTCCACACTAATACAAGTGCAAAAGTGGTTTCCTGCACCAACACAAGTGCGAAAAGTGGTTTTTCAACACTAACACAAGTGCGAAAAGTGGTTTTTCAACACTAACACAAGTGCGAAAAGTGGTTTTTCCACACTAATACAAGTGCAAAAGTGGTTTCCTGCACCAACACAAGTGCGAAAAGTGGTTTTTCAACACTAACACAAGTGCGAAAAGTGGTTTTTCCACACTAATACAAGTGCAAAAGTGGTTTCCTCCACCAACGCAAGTGCGAAAAGTGGTTTTTCAACACTAACACAAGTGCGAAAAGTGGTTTTTCAACACTATCACAAGTGCAAAAAATTGTTTTTTCCACACTAATACAAGTGCAAAAGTGGTTTCCTGCACCAACACAAGTGCGAAAAGTGGTTTTTCAACACTAACACAAGTGCGAAAAGTGGTTTTTCAACACTAACACAAGTGCGAAAAGTGGTTTTTCCACACTAATACAAGTGCAAAAGTGGTTTCCTGCACCAACACAAGTGCGAAAAGTGGTTTTTCAACACTAACACAAGTGCGAAAAGTGGTTTTTCCACACTATCACAAGTGCAAAAGTGGTTTCCTGCACCAACACAAGTGCGAAAAGTGGTTTTTCAACACTAACACAAGTGCGAAAAGTGGTTTTTCAACACTAACACAAGTGCGAAAAGTGTTTTTTCCACACTGATACAAGTGCAAAAGTGGTTTCCTGCACCAACACAAGTGCGAAAAGTGGTTTTTCAAAACTAACACAAGTGCGAAAAGTGGGTTTTTAACACTAACACAAGTGCGAAAAGTGGGTTTTCAACACTAACACAAGTGCGAAAAGTGGTTTTTCCACACTAATACAAGTGCAAAAGTGGTTTCCTCCACCAACACAAGTGCGAAAAGTGGTTTTTCAACACTAACACATGTGCGAAAAGTGGTTTTTCAACACTATCACAAGTGCAAAAAGTATTTTTTCCACACTAATACAAGTGCAAAAGTGGTTTCCTGCACCAACACAAGTGCGAAAAGTGGTTTTTCAACACTATCACAAGTGCAAAAAGTGTTTTTCCACACTAATACAAGTGCAAAAGTGGTTTCCTGCACCAACACAAGTGCGAAAAGTAGTCTTTCAACACTAAGACAAGTGCGAAAAGTGGTTTTTCAACACTAACACAAGTGCGAAAAGTGTTTTTCCACACTAATATAAGTGCAAAAGTGGTTTCCTGCACCAACACAAGTGCGAAAAGTGGTTTTTCAACACTAACACAAGTGCGAAAAGTGGTATTTCAACACTAACACAAGTGCGAAAAGTGGTTTTTCAACACTAACACAAGTGCGAAAAGTGGTTTTTCCACACTAATACAAGTGCAAAAGTGGTTTCCTGCACCAACACAAGTGCGAAAAGTGGTTTTTCAACACTAATACAAGTGCAAAAGTGGTTTTCTGCACCAACACAAGTGCGAAAAGTGGTTTTTCAACACTAACACAAGTGCGAAAAGTGGGTTTTCAACACTATCACAAGTGCAAAAAGTGGTTTTCCACACTAATACAAGTGCAAAAGTGGTTTCCTGCACCAACACAAGTGCGAAAAGTGGTTTTTCAACACTAACACAAGTGCGAAAAGTGGTTTTTCAACACTATCACAAGTGCAAAAAGTGTTTTTTCCACACTAATACAAGTGCAAAAGTGGTTTCCTGCACCAACACAAGTGCGAAAAGTGGTTTTTCAACACTAACACAAGTGCGAAAAGTGGTTTTTCAACACTAACACAAGTGCGAAAAGTGGTTTTTCCACACTAATACAAGTGCAAAAGTGGTTTCCTGCACCAACACAAGTGCGAAAAGTGGTTTTTCAACACTAACACAAATGCGAAAAGTAGTTTTTAAACACTAACACAAGTGCGAAAAGTGGGTTTTCAACACTATCACAAGTGCAAAAAGTGGTTTTTCCACACTAATACAAGAGCAAAAGTGGTTTCCTGCACCAACACAAGTGCGAAAAGTGGTTTTTCAACACTAACACAAGTGCGAAAAGTGGTTTTTCAACACTAACACAAGTGCGAAAAGTGGTTTTTCCACACTAATACAAGTGCAAAAGTGGTTTCCTGCACCAACACAAGTGCGAAAAGTGGTTTTTCAACACTAACACAAATGCGAAAAGTAGTTTTTCAACACTAACACAAGTGCGAAAAGTGGGTTTTCAACACTATCACAAGTGCAAAAAGTGATTTTTCCACACTAATACAAGAGCAAAAGTGGTTTCCTGCACTAACACAAATGCGAAAAGTAGTTTTTCAACACTAACACAAGTGCGAAAAGTGGGTTTTCAACACTATCACAAGTGCAAAAAGTGATTTTTCCACACTAATACAAGAGCAAAAGTGGTTTCCTGCACCAACACAAGTGCGAAAAGTGGTTTTTCAACACTAACACAAGTGCGAAAAGTGGGTTTTCAACACTATCACAAGTGCAAAAAGTGATTTTTCCACACTAATACAAGAGCAAAAGTGGTTTCCTGCACCAACACAAGTGCGAAAAGTGGTTTTTCAACACTAACACAAGTGCGAAAAGTGGTTTTTCAACACTAACACAAGTGCGAAAAGTGTTTTTTCCACACTGATACAAGTGCAAAAGTGGTTTCCTGCACCAACACAAGTGCGAAAAGTGGTTTTTCAAAACTAACACAAGTGCGAAAAGTGGGTTTTTAACACTAACACAAGTGCGAAAAGTGGGTTTTCAACACTAACACAAGTGCGAAAAGTGGTTTTTCCACACTAATACAAGTGCAAAAGTGGTTTCCTCCACCAACACAAGTGCGAAAAGTGGTTTTTCAACACTATCACAAGTGCAAACAGTGTTTTTTCCACACTAATACAAGTGCAAAAGTGGTTTCCTGCACCAACACAAGTGCGAAAAGTGGTTTTTCAACACTAACACAAGTGCAAAAAGTGGTTTTTAACACTATCACAAGTGCAAAAAGTGTTTTTTCCACACTAATACAAGTGCAAAAGGGGTTTCCTGCACCAACACACGTGCGAAAAGTGGTATTTCAACACTAACACAAGTGCGAAAAGTGGTTTTTCAACACTAACACAAGTGAGAAAAGTGGTTTTTCCACACTAATGCAAGTGCAAAAGTGGTTTCCTCCACCAACACAAGTGCAAAAAGTGGTTTTTCAACACTAACACATGTGCGAAAAGTGGTTTTTCAACACTATCACAAGTGCAAAAAGTGTTTTTTCCACACTAATACAAGTGCAAAAGTGGTTTCCTGCATCAACACAAGTGCGAAAAGTGGTTTTTCAACACTAACACAAGTGCGAAAAGTGGTTTTTCCACACTAATACAAGTGCAAAAGTGGTTTCCTGCACCAAAACAAGTGCGAAAAGTGGTTTTTCAACACTAACACAAGTGCAAAAAGTGGTATTTCAACACTAACACAAGTGCGAAAAGTGGTTTTTCAACACTAACACAAGTGCGAAAAGTGTTTTTTCCACACTAATACAAGTGCAAAAGTGGTTTCCTGCACCAACACAAGTGCGAAAAGTGGTTTTTCAACACTAACACAAGTGCGAAAAGTGGTTTTTCAACACTAACACAAGTGCGAAAAGTGTTTTTTCCACACTAATACAAGTGCAAAAGTGGTTTCCTGCACCAACACAAGTGCGAAAAGTGGTTTTTCAACACTAACACAAGTGCGAAACGTGGTTTTTCAACACTAACACAAGTGCGAAAAGTGGTTTTTCAACACTAACACAAGTGCGAAAAGTGGTTTTTCAATACTAACACAAGTGCGAAAAGTGGTTTTTCCACACTAATACAAGTGCAAAAGTGGTTTCCTTCACCAACACAAGTGCGAAAAGTGGTTTTTGAACACTAACGCAAGTGCGAAAAGTGGTTTTTCAACACTAACACAAGTGCGAAAAGTGGTTTTTCCACACTAATACAAGTGCAAAAGTGGTTTCCTGCACCAACACAAGTGCGAAAAGTGGTTTTTCAACACTAACACAAGTGCGAAAAGTGGTTTTTCAACACTATCACAAGTGCAAAAAGTGTTTTTTCCACACTAATACAAGTGCAAAAGTGGTTTCCTGCACCAACACAAGTGCGAAAAGTGGTTTTTCAACACTAACACAAGTGCGAAAAGTGGTTTTTCAACACTAACACAAGTGCGAAAAGTGGTTTTTCCACACTAATACAAGTGCAAAAGTGGTTTCCTGCACCAACACAAGTGCGAAAAGTGGTTTTTCAACACTAACACAAGTGCGAAAAGTGGTTTTTCCACACTAATACAAGTGCAAAAGTGGTTTCCTCCACCAGCGCAAGTGCGAAAAGTGGTTTTTCAACACTAACACAAGTGCGAAAAGTGGTTTTTCAACACTATCACAAGTGCAAAAATTGTTTTTTCCACACTAATACAAGTGCAAAAGTGGTTTCCTGCACCAACACAAGTGCGAAAAGTGGTTTTTCAACACTAACACAAGTGCGAAAAGTGGTTTTTCAACACTAACACAAGTGCGAAAAGTGGTTTTTCCACACTAATACAAGTGCAAAAGTGGTTTCCTGCACCAACACAAGTGCGAAAAGTGGTTTTTCAACAATAACACAAGTGCGAAAAGTGGTTTTTCCACACTAATACAAGTGCAAAAGTGGTTTCCTCCACCAACACAAGTGCGAAAAGTGGTTTTTCAACACTAACACAAGTGCGAAAAGTGGTTTTTCAACACTATCACAAGTGCAAAAAGTGTTTTTCCACACTAATACAAGTGCAAAAGTGGTTTCCTGCACCAACACAAGTGCGAAAAGTAGTCTTTCAACACTAAGACAAGTGCGAAAAGTGGTTTTTCAACACTAACACAAGTGCGAAAAGTGGTTTTTCAACACTAACACAAGTGCGAAAAGTGGTTTTTCAATACTAACACAAGTGCGAAAAGTGGTTTTTCCATACTAATACAAGTGCAAAAGTGGTTTCCTTCACCAACACAAGTGCGAAAAGTGGTTTTTCAACACTAACACAAGTGCGAAAAGTGGTTTTTCAACACTAACACAAGTGCGAAAAGTGGTTTTTCCACACTAATACAAGTGCAAAAGTGGTTTCCTGCACCAACACAAGTGCGAAAAGTGGTTTTTCAACACTAACACAAGTGCGAAAAGTGGTTTTTCAACACTATCACAAGTGCAAAAAGTGTTTTTTCCACACTAATACAAGTGCAAAAGTGGTTTCCTGCACCAACACAAGTGCGAAAAGTGGTTTTTCAACACTAACACAAGTGCGAAAAGTGGTTTTTCAACACTAACACAAGTGCGAAAAGTGGTTTTTCCACACTAATACAAGTGCAAAAGTGGTTTCCTGCACCAACACAAGTGCGAAAAGTGGTTTTTCAACACTAACACAAGTGCGAAAAGTGGTTTTTCCACACTAATACAAGTGCAAAAGTGGTTTCCTCCACCAACGCAAGTGCGAAAAGTGGTTTTTCAACACTAACACAAGTGCGAAAAGTGGTTTTTCAACACTATCACAAGTGCAAAAATTGTTTTTTCCACACTAATTCAAGTGCAAAAGTGGTTTCCTGCACCAACACAAGTGCGAAAAGTGGTTTTTCAACACTAACACAAGTGCGAAAAGTGGTTTTTCAACACTAACACAAGTGCGAAAAGTTGTTTTTCCACACTAATACAAGTGCAAAAGTGGTTTCCTGCACCAACACAAGTGCGAAAAGTGGTTTTTCAACACTAACACAAGTGCGAAAAGTGGTTTTTCCACACTAATACAAGTGCAAAAGTGGTTTCCTCCACCAACACAAGTGCGAAAAGTGGTTTTTCAACACTAACACAAGTGCGAAAAGTGGTTTTTCAACACTATCACAAGTGCAAAAAGTGTTTTTCCACACTAATACAAGTGCAAAAAGTGTTTTTTCCACACTAATACAAGTGCAAAAGTGGTTTCCTGCACCAACACAAGTGCGAAAAGTGGTTTTTCAACACTAACACAAGTGCGAAAAGTGGTTTTTCAACACTAACACAAGTGCGAAAAGTGGTTTTTCCACACTAATACAAGTGCAAAAGTGGTTTCCTGCACCAACACAAGTGCGAAAAGTGGTTTTTCAACACTAACACAAGTGCGAAAAGTGGTTTTTCAACACTATCACAAGTGCAAAAAGTGTTTTTTCCACACTAATACAAGTGCAAAAGTGGTTTCCTGCACCAACACAAGTGCGAAAAGTGGTTTTTCAACACTAACACAAGTGCGAAAAGTGGTTTTTCCACACTAATACAAGTGCAAAAGTGGTTTCCTCCACCAGCGCAAGTGCGAAAAGTGGTTTTTCAACACTAACACAAGTGCGAAAAGTGGTTTTTCAACACTATCACAAGTGCAAAAATTGTTTTTTCCACACTAATACAAGTGCAAAAGTGGTTTCCTGCACCAACACAAGTGCGAAAAGTGGTTTTTCAACACTAACACAAGTGCGAAAAGTGGTTTTTCAACACTAACACAAGTGCGAAAAGTGGTTTTTCCACACTAATACAAGTGCAAAAGTGGTTTCCTGCACCAACACAAGTGCGAAAAGTGGTTTTTCAACAATAACACAAGTGCGAAAAGTGGTTTTTCCACACTAATACAAGTGCAAAAGTGGTTTCCTCCACCAACACAAGTGCGAAAAGTGGTTTTTCAACACTAACACAAGTGCGAAAAGTGGTTTTTCAACACTATCACAAGTGCAAAAAGTGTTTTTCCACACTAATACAAGTGCAAAAGTGGTTTCCTGCACCAACACAAGTGCGAAAAGTAGTCTTTCAACACTAAGACAAGTACGAAAAGTGGTTTTTCAACACTAACACAAGTGCGAAAAGTGGTTTTTCAACACTAACACAAGTGCGAAAAGTGGTTTTTCAATACTAACACAAGTGCGAAAAGTGGTTTTTCCATACTAATACAAGTGCAAAAGTGGTTTCCTTCACCAACACAAGTGCGAAAAGTGGTTTTTCAACACTAACACAAGTGCGAAAAGTGGTTTTTCAACACTAACACAAGTGCGAAAAGTGGTTTTTCCACACTAATACAAGTGCAAAAGTGGTTTCCTGCACCAACACAAGTGCGAAAAGTGGTTTTTCAACACTAACACAAGTGCGAAAAGTGGTTTTTCAACACTATCACAAGTGCAAAAAGTGTTTTTTCCACACTAATACAAGTGCAAAAGTGGTTTCCTGCACCAACACAAGTGCGAAAAGTGGTTTTTCAACACTAACACAAGTGCGAAAAGTGGTTTTTCAACACTAACACAAGTGCGAAAAGTGGTTTTTCCACACTAATACAAGTGCAAAAGTGGTTTCCTGCACCAACACAAGTGCGAAAAGTGGTTTTTCAACACTAACACAAGTGCGAAAAGTGGTTTTTCCACACTAATACAAGTGCAAAAGTGGTTTCCTCCACCAACGCAAGTGCGAAAAGTGGTTTTTCAACACTAACACAAGTGCGAAAAGTGGTTTTTCAACACTATCACAAGTGCAAAAATTGTTTTTTCCACACTAATTCAAGTGCAAAAGTGGTTTCCTGCACCAACACAAGTGCGAAAAGTGGTTTTTCAACACTAACACAAGTGCGAAAAGTGGTTTTTCAACACTAACACAAGTGCGAAAAGTTGTTTTTCCACACTAATACAAGTGCAAAAGTGGTTTCCTGCACCAACACAAGTGCGAAAAGTGGTTTTTCAACACTAACACAAGTGCGAAAAGTGGTTTTCCACACTAATACAAGTGCAAAAGTGGTTTCCTCCACCAACACAAGTGCGAAAAGTGGTTTTTCAACACTAACACAAGTGCGAAAAGTGGTTTTTCAACACTATCACAAGTGCAAAAAGTGTTTTTCCACACTAATACAAGTGCAAAAAGTGTTTTTTCCACACTAATACAAGTGCAAAAGTGGTTTCCTGCACCAACACAAGTGCGAAAAGTGGTTTTTCAACACTAACACAAGTGCGAAAAGTGGTTTTTCAACACTAACACAAGTGCGAAAAGTGGTTTTTCCACACTAATACAAGTGCAAAAGTGGTTTCCTGCACCAACACAAGTGCGAAAAGTGGTTTTTCAACACTAACACAAGTGCGAAAAGTGGTTTTTCAACACTATCACAAGTGCAAAAAGTGTTTTTTCCACACTAATACAAGTGCAAAAGTGGTTTCCTGCACCAACACAAGTGCGAAAAGTGGTTTTTCAACACTAACACAAGTGCGAAAAGTGGTTTTTCAACACTAACACAAGTGCGAAAAGTGTTTTTTCCACACTGATACAAGGTCAAAAGTGGTTTCCTGCACCAACACAAGTGCGAAAAGTGGTTTTTCAACACTAACACAAGTGCGAAAAGTGGGTTTTTAACACTAACACAAGTGCGAAAAGTGGTTTTTCAACACTAACACAAGTGCGAAAAGTGGTTTTTCCACACTAATACAAGTGCAAAAGTGGTTTCCTGCACCAACACAAGTGCGAAAAGTGGTTTTTCAACACTAACACAAGTTCAAAAAGTGGTTTTTAACACTATCACAAGTGCAAAAAGTGTTTTTTCCACACTAATACAAGTGCAAAAGGGGTTTCCTGCACCAACACATGTGCGAAAAGTGGTATTTCAACACGAACACAAGTGCGAAAAGTGGTTTTTCAACACTAACACAAGTGAGAAAAGTGGTTTTTCCACACTAATGCAAGTGCAAAAGTGGTTTCCTCCACCAACACAAGTGCAAAAAGTGGTTTTTCAACACTAACACATGTGCGAAAAGTGGTTTTTCAACACTATCACAAGTGCAAAAAGTGTTTTTTCCACACTAATACAAGTGCAAAAGTGGTTTCCTGCATCAACACAAGTGCGAAAAGTGGTTTTTCAACACTAACACAAGTGCGAAAAGTGGTTTTTCCACACTAATACAAGTGCAAAAGTGGTTTCCTGCACCAAAACAAGTGCGAAAAGTGGTTTTTCAACACTAACACAAGTGCAAAAAGTGGTATTTCAACACTAACACAAGTGCGAAAAGTGGTTTTTCAACACTAACACAAGTGCGAAAAGTGTTTTTTCCACACTAATACAAGTGCAAAAGTGGTTTCCTGCACCAACACAAGTGCGAAAAGTGGTTTTTCAACACTAACACAAGTGCGAAAAGTGGTTTTTCAACACTAACACAAGTGCGAAAAGTGTTTTTTCCACACTAATACAAGTGCAAAAGTGGTTTCCTGCACCAACACAAGTGCGAAAAGTGGTTTTTCAACACTTACACAAGTGCGAAACGTGGTTTTTCAACACTAACACAAGTGCGAAAAGTGGTTTTTCAACACTAACACAAGTGCGAAAAGTGGTTTTTCAATACTAACACAAGTGCGAAAAGTGGTTTTTCCACACTAATACAAGTGCAAAAGTGGTTTCCTTCACCAACACAAGTGCGAAAAGTGGTTTTTGAACACTAACGCAAGTGCGAAAAGTGGTTTTTCAACACTAACACAAATGCGAAAAGTGGTTTTTCCACACTAATACAAGTGCAAAAGTGGTTTCCTGCACCAACACAAGTGCGAAAAGTGGTTTTTCAACACTAACACAAGTGCGAAAAGTGGTTTTTCAACACTATCACAAGTGCAAAAAGTGTTTTTTCCATACTAATACAAGTGCAAAAGTGGTTTCCTGCACCAACACAAGTGCGAAAAGTGGTTTTTCAACACTAACACAAGTGCGAAAAGTGGTTTTTCAACACTAACACAAGTGCGAAAAGTGGTTTTTCCACACTAATACAAGTGCAAAAGTGGTTTCCTGCACCAACACAAGTGCGAAAAGTGGTTTTTCAACACTAACACAAGTGCGAAAAGTGGTTTTTCCACACTAATACAAGTGCAAAAGTGGTTTCCTCCACCAGCGCAAGTGCGAAAAGTGGTTTTTCAACACTAACACAAGTGCGAAAAGTGGTTTTTCAACACTATCACAAGTGCAAAAATTGTTTTTTCCACACTAATACAAGTGCAAAAGTGGTTTCCTGCACCAACACAAGTGCGAAAAGTGGTTTTTCAACACTAACACAAGTGCGAAAAGTGGTTTTTCAACACTAACACAAGTGCGAAAAGTGGTTTTTTCCACACTAATACAAGTGCAAAAGTGGTTTCCTGCACCAACACAAGTGCGAAAAGTGGTTTTTCAACACTAACACAAGTGCGAAAAGTGGTTTTTCAACACTATCACAAGTGCAAAAAGTGTTTTTTCCACACTAATACAAGTGCAAAAGTGGTTTCCTGCACCAACACAAGTGCGAAAAGTGGTTTTTCAACACTAACACAAGTGCGAAAAGTGGTTTTTCAACACTAACACAAGTGCGAAAAGTGGTTTTTCCACACTAATACAAGTGCAAAAGTGGTTTCCTGCACCAACACAAGTGCGAAAAGTGGTTTTTCAACACTAACACAAGTGTGAAAAGTGGTTTTTCCACACTAATACAAGTGCAAAAGTGGTTTCCTCCACCAACGCAAGTGCGAAAAGTGGTTTTTCAACACTAACACAAGTGCGAAAAGTGGTTTTTCAACACTATCACAAGTGCAAAAATTGTTTTTTCCACACTAATACAAGTGCAAAAGTGGTTTCCTGCACCAACACAAGTGCGAAAAGTGGTTTTTCAACACTAACACAAGTGCGAAAAGTGGTTTTTCAACACTAACACAAGTGCGAAAAGTGGTTTTTCCACACTAATACAAGTGCAAAAGTGGTTTCCTCCACCAACGCAAGTGCGAAAAGTGGTTTTTCAACACTAACACAAGTGCGAAAAGTGGTTTTTCAACACTATCACAAGTGCAAAAATTGTTTTTTCCACACTAATACAAGTGCAAAAGTGGTTTCCTGCACCAACACAAGTGCGAAAAGTGTTTTTTCAACACTAACACAAGTGCGAAAAGTGGTTTTTCAACACTATCACAAGTGCAAAAAGTGTTTTTTCCACACTAATACAAGTGCAAAAGTGGTTTCCTGCACCAACACAAGTGCGAAAAGTGGTTTTTCAACACTAACACAAGTGCGAAAAGTGGTTTTTCAACACTAACACAAGTGCGAAAAGTGGTTTTTCCACACTAATACAAGTGCAAAAGTGGTTTCCTGCACCAACACAAGTGCGAAAAGTGGTTTTTCAACACTAACACAAGTGCGAAAAGTGGTTTTTCCACACTAATACAAGTGCAAAAGTGGTTTCCTCCACCAACGCAAGTGCGAAAAGTGGTTTTTCAACACTAACACAAGTGCGAAAAGTGGTTTTTCAACACTATCACAAGTGCAAAAAATTGTTTTTTCCACACTAATACAAGTGCAAAAGTGGTTTCCTGCACCAACACAAGTGCGAAAAGTGGTTTTTCAACACTAACACAAGTGCGAAAAGTGGTTTTTCAACACTAACACAAGTGCGAAAAGTGGTTTTTCCACACTAATACAAGTGCAAAAGTGGTTTCCTGCACCAACACAAGTGCGAAAAGTGGTTTTTCAACACTAACACAAGTGCGAAAAGTGGTTTTTCCACACTATCACAAGTGCAAAAGTGGTTTCCTGCACCAACACAAGTGCGAAAAGTGGTTTTTCAACACTAACACAAGTGCGAAAAGTGGTTTTTCAACACTAACACAAGTGCGAAAAGTGTTTTTTCCACACTGATACAAGTGCAAAAGTGGTTTCCTGCACCAACACAAGTGCGAAAAGTGGTTTTTCAAAACTAACACAAGTGCGAAAAGTGGGTTTTTAACACTAACACAAGTGCGAAAAGTGGGTTTTCAACACTAACACAAGTGCGAAAAGTGGTTTTTCCACACTAATACAAGTGCAAAAGTGGTTTCCTCCACCAACACAAGTGCGAAAAGTGGTTTTTCAACACTAACACATGTGCGAAAAGTGGTTTTTCAACACTATCACAAGTGCAAAAAGTATTTTTTCCACACTAATACAAGTGCAAAAGTGGTTTCCTGCACCAACACAAGTGCGAAAAGTGGTTTTTCAACACTATCACAAGTGCAAAAAGTGTTTTTCCACACTAATACAAGTGCAAAAGTGGTTTCCTGCACCAACACAAGTGCGAAAAGTAGTCTTTCAACACTAAGACAAGTGCGAAAAGTGGTTTTTCAACACTAACACAAGTGCGAAAAGTGTTTTTCCACACTAATATAAGTGCAAAAGTGGTTTCCTGCACCAACACAAGTGCGAAAAGTGGTTTTTCAACACTAACACAAGTGCGAAAAGTGGTATTTCAACACTAACACAAGTGCGAAAAGTGGTTTTTCAACACTAACACAAGTGCGAAAAGTGGTTTTTCCACACTAATACAAGTGCAAAAGTGGTTTCCTGCACCAACACAAGTGCGAAAAGTGGTTTTTCAACACTAATACAAGTGCAAAAGTGGTTTTCTGCACCAACACAAGTGCGAAAAGTGGTTTTTCAACACTAACACAAGTGCGAAAAGTGGGTTTTCAACACTATCACAAGTGCAAAAAGTGGTTTTCCACACTAATACAAGTGCAAAAGTGGTTTCCTGCACCAACACAAGTGCGAAAAGTGGTTTTTCAACACTAACACAAGTGCGAAAAGTGGTTTTTCAACACTATCACAAGTGCAAAAAGTGTTTTTTCCACACTAATACAAGTGCAAAAGTGGTTTCCTGCACCAACACAAGTGCGAAAAGTGGTTTTTCAACACTAACACAAGTGCGAAAAGTGGTTTTTCAACACTAACACAAGTGCGAAAAGTGGTTTTTCCACACTAATACAAGTGCAAAAGTGGTTTCCTGCACCAACACAAGTGCGAAAAGTGGTTTTTCAACACTAACACAAATGCGAAAAGTAGTTTTTAAACACTAACACAAGTGCGAAAAGTGGGTTTTCAACACTATCACAAGTGCAAAAAGTGGTTTTTCCACACTAATACAAGAGCAAAAGTGGTTTCCTGCACCAACACAAGTGCGAAAAGTGGTTTTTCAACACTAACACAAGTGCGAAAAGTGGTTTTTCAACACTAACACAAGTGCGAAAAGTGGTTTTTCCACACTAATACAAGTGCAAAAGTGGTTTCCTGCACCAACACAAGTGCGAAAAGTGGTTTTTCAACACTAACACAAATGCGAAAAGTAGTTTTTCAACACTAACACAAGTGCGAAAAGTGGGTTTTCAACACTATCACAAGTGCAAAAAGTGATTTTTCCACACTAATACAAGAGCAAAAGTGGTTTCCTGCACTAACACAAATGCGAAAAGTAGTTTTTCAACACTAACACAAGTGCGAAAAGTGGGTTTTCAACACTATCACAAGTGCAAAAAGTGATTTTTCCACACTAATACAAGAGCAAAAGTGGTTTCCTGCACCAACACAAGTGCGAAAAGTGGTTTTTCAACACTAACACAAGTGCGAAAAGTGGGTTTTCAACACTATCACAAGTGCAAAAAGTGATTTTTCCACACTAATACAAGAGCAAAAGTGGTTTCCTGCACCAACACAAGTGCGAAAAGTGGTTTTTCAACACTAACACAAGTGCGAAAAGTGGTTTTTCAACACTAACACAAGTGCGAAAAGTGTTTTTTCCACACTGATACAAGTGCAAAAGTGGTTTCCTGCACCAACACAAGTGCGAAAAGTGGTTTTTCAAAACTAACACAAGTGCGAAAAGTGGGTTTTTAACACTAACACAAGTGCGAAAAGTGGGTTTTCAACACTAACACAAGTGCGAAAAGTGGTTTTTCCACACTAATACAAGTGCAAAAGTGGTTTCCTCCACCAACACAAGTGCGAAAAGTGGTTTTTCAACACTATCACAAGTGCAAACAGTGTTTTTTCCACACTAATACAAGTGCAAAAGTGGTTTCCTGCACCAACACAAGTGCGAAAAGTGGTTTTTCAACACTAACACAAGTGCAAAAAGTGGTTTTTAACACTATCACAAGTGCAAAAAGTGTTTTTTCCACACTAATACAAGTGCAAAAGGGGTTTCCTGCACCAACACACGTGCGAAAAGTGGTATTTCAACACTAACACAAGTGCGAAAAGTGGTTTTTCAACACTAACACAAGTGAGAAAAGTGGTTTTTCCACACTAATGCAAGTGCAAAAGTGGTTTCCTCCACCAACACAAGTGCGAAAAGTGGTTTTTCAACACTAACACATGTGCGAAAAGTGGTTTTTCAACACTATCACAAGTGCAAAAAGTATTTTTTCCACACTAATACAAGTGCAAAAGTGGTTTCCTGCACCAACACAAGTGCGAAAAGTGGTTTTTCAACACTATCACAAGTGCAAAAAGTGTTTTTCCACACTAATACAAGTGCAAAAGTGGTTTCCTGCACCAACACAAGTGCGAAAAGTAGTCTTTCAACACTAAGACAAGTGCGAAAAGTGGTTTTTCAACACTAACACAAGTGCGAAAAGTGTTTTTCCACACTAATATAAGTGCAAAAGTGGTTTCCTGCACCAACACAAGTGCGAAAAGTGGTTTTTCAACACTAACACAAGTGCGAAAAGTGGTATTTCAACACTAACACAAGTGCGAAAAGTGGTTTTTCAACACTAACACAAGTGCGAAAAGTGGTTTTTCCACACTAATACAAGTGCAAAAGTGGTTTCCTGCACCAACACAAGTGCGAAAAGTGGTTTTTCAACACTAATACAAGTGCAAAAGTGGTTTTCTGCACCAACACAAGTGCGAAAAGTGGTTTTTCAACACTAACACAAGTGCGAAAAGTGGGTTTTCAACACTATCACAAGTGCAAAAAGTGGTTTTCCACACTAATACAAGTGCAAAAGTGGTTTCCTGCACCAACACAAGTGCGAAAAGTGGTTTTTCAACACTAACACAAGTGCGAAAAGTGGTTTTTCAACACTATCACAAGTGCAAAAAGTGTTTTTTCCACACTAATACAAGTGCAAAAGTGGTTTCCTGCACCAACACAAGTGCGAAAAGTGGTTTTTCAACACTAACACAAGTGCGAAAAGTGGTTTTTCAACACTAACACAAGTGCGAAAAGTGGTTTTTCCACACTAATACAAGTGCAAAAGTGGTTTCCTGCACCAACACAAGTGCGAAAAGTGGTTTTTCAACACTAACACAAATGCGAAAAGTAGTTTTTAAACACTAACACAAGTGCGAAAAGTGGGTTTTCAACACTATCACAAGTGCAAAAAGTGGTTTTTCCACACTAATACAAGAGCAAAAGTGGTTTCCTGCACCAACACAAGTGCGAAAAGTGGTTTTTCAACACTAACACAAGTGCGAAAAGTGGTTTTTCAACACTAACACAAGTGCGAAAAGTGGTTTTTTCACACTAATACAAGTGCAAAAGTGGTTTCCTGCACCAACACAAGTGCGAAAAGTGGTTTTTCAACACTAACACAAATGCGAAAAGTAGTTTTTCAACACTAACACAAGTGCGAAAAGTGGGTTTTCAACACTATCACAAGTGCAAAAAGTGATTTTTCCACACTAATACAAGAGCAAAAGTGGTTTCCTGCACCAACACAAGTGCGAAAAGTGGTTTTTCAACACTAACACAAGTGCGAAAAGTAGTTTTTCAACACTATCACAAGTGCAAAAAGTGTTTTTTCCACACTAATACAAGTGCAAAAGTGGTTTCCTGCACCAACACAAGTGCGAAAAGTGGTTTTTCAACACTAACACAAGTGCGAAAAGTGGTTTTTCAACACTAACACAAGTGCGAAAAGTGTTTTTTCCACACTGATACAAGTGCAAAAGTGGTTTCCTGCACCAACACAAGTGCGAAAAGTGGTTTTTCAAAACTAACACAAGTGCGAAAAGTGGGTTTTTAACACTAACACAAGTGCGAAAAGTGGGTTTTCAACACTAACACAAGTGCGAAAAGTGGTTTTTCCACACTAATACAAGTGCAAAAGTGGTTTCCTGCACCAACACAAGTGCGAAAAGTGGTTTTTCAACACTATCACAAGTGCAAAAAGTGTTTTTTCCACACTAATACAAGTGCAAAAGTGGTTTCCTGCACCAACACAAGTGCGAAAAGTGGTTTTTCAACACTAACACAAGTGCAAAAAGTGGTTTTTAACACTATCACAAGTGCAAAAAGTGTTTTTTCCACACTAATACAAGTGCAAAAGGGGTTTCCTGCACCAACACACGTGCGAAAAGTGTTATTTCAACACTAACACAAGTGCGAAAAGTGGTTTTTCAACACTAACACAAGTGAGAAAAGTGGTTTTTCCACACTAATACAAGTGCAAAAGTGGTTTCCTCCACCAACACAAGTGCGAAAAGTGGTTTTTCAACACTAACACATGTGCGAAAAGTGGTTTTTCAACACTATCACAAGTGCAAAAGTGGTTTTCTGCACCAACACAAGTGCGAAAAGTGGTTTTTCAACACTAACACAAGTGCGAAAAGTGGGTTTTCAACACTATCACAAGTGCAAAAAGTGGTTTTCCACACTAATACAAGTGCAAAAGTGGTTTCCTGCACCAACACAAGTGCGAAAAGTGGTTTTTCAACACTAACACAAGTGCGAAAAGTGGTTTTTCAACACTATCACAAGTGCAAAAAGTGTTTTTTCCACACTAATACAAGTGCAAAAGTGGTTTCCTGCACCAACACAAGTGCGAAAAGTGGTTTTTCAACACTATCACAAGTGCAAAAAGTGTTTTTCCACACTAATACAAGTGCAAAAGTGGTTTCCTGCACCAACACAAGTGCGAAAAGTAGTCTTTCAACACTAAGACAAGTGCGAAAAGTGGTTTTTCAACACTAACACAAGTGCGAAAAGTGTTTTTCCACACTAATATAAGTGCAAAAGTGGTTTCCTGCACCAACACAAGTGCGAAAAGTGGTTTTTCAACACTAACACAAGTGCGAAAAGTGGTATTTCAACACTAACACAAGTGCGAAAAGTGGTTTTTCAACACTAACACAAGTGCGAAAAGTGGTTTTTCCACACTAATACAAGTGCAAAAGTGGTTTCCTGCACCAACACAAGTGCGAAAAGTGGTTTTTCAACACTAATACAAGTGCAAAAGTGGTTTTCTGCACCAACACAAGTGCGAAAAGTGGTTTTTCAACACTAACACAAGTGCGAAAAGTGGGTTTTCAACACTATCACAAGTGCAAAAAGTGGTTTTCCACACTAATACAAGTGCAAAAGTGGTTTCCTGCACCAACACAAGTGCGAAAAGTGGTTTTTCAACACTAACACAAGTGCGAAAAGTGGTTTTTCAACACTATCACAAGTGCAAAAAGTGTTTTTTCCACACTAATACAAGTGCAAAAGTGGTTTCCTGCACCAACACAAGTGCGAAAAGTGGTTTTTCAACACTAACACAAGTGCGAAAAGTGGTTTTTCAACACTAACACAAGTGCGAAAAGTGGTTTTTCCACACTAATACAAGTGCAAAAGTGGTTTCCTGCACCAACACAAGTGCGAAAAGTGGTTTTTCAACACTAACACAAATGCGAAAAGTAGTTTTTAAACACTAACACAAGTGCGAAAAGTGGGTTTTCAACACTATCACAAGTGCAAAAAGTGGTTTTTCCACACTAATACAAGAGCAAAAGTGGTTTCCTGCACCAACACAAGTGCGAAAAGTGGTTTTTCAACACTAACACAAGTGCGAAAAGTGGTTTTTCAACACTAACACAAGTGCGAAAAGTGGTTTTTCCACACTAATACAAGTGCAAAAGTGGTTTCCTGCACCAACACAAGTGCGAAAAGTGGTTTTTCAACACTAACACAAATGCGAAAAGTAGTTTTTCAACACTAACACAAGTGCGAAAAGTGGGTTTTCAACACTATCACAAGTGCAAAAAGTGATTTTTCCACACTAATACAAGAGCAAAAGTGGTTTCCTGCACCAACACAAGTGCGAAAAGTGGTTTTTCAACACTAACACAAGTGCGAAAAGTAGTTTTTCAACACTATCACAAGTGCAAAAAGTGTTTTTTCCACACTAATACAAGTGCAAAAGTGGTTTCCTGCACCAACACAAGTGCGAAAAGTGGTTTTTCAACACTAACACAAGTGCGAAAAGTGGTTTTTCAACACTAACACAAGTGCGAAAAGTGTTTTTTCCACACTGATACAAGTGCAAAAGTGGTTTCCTGCACCAACACAAGTGCGAAAAGTGGTTTTTCAAAACTAACACAAGTGCGAAAAGTGAGTTTTTAACACTAACACAAGTGCGAAAAGTGGGTTTTCAACACTAACACAAGTGCGAAAAGTGGTTTTTCCACACTAATACAAGTGCAAAAGTGGTTTCCTGCACCAACACAAGTGCGAAAAGTGGTTTTTCAACACTATCACAAGTGCAAAAAGTGTTTTTTCCACACTAATACAAGTGCAAAAGTGGTTTCCTGCACCAACACAAGTGCGAAAAGTGGTTTTTCAACACTAACACAAGTGCGAAAAGTGGTATTTCAACACCAACACAAGTGCGAAAAGTGGTTTTTCAACACTAACACAAGTGAGAAAAGTGGTTTTTCCACACTAATACAAGTGCAAAAGTGGTTTCCTCCACCAACACACGTGCGAAAAGTGGTTTTTCAACACTAACACAAGTGCGAAAAGTGGTTTTTCAACACTAACACAAGTGAGAAAAGTGGTTTTTCCACACTAATACAAGTGCAAAAGTGGTTTCCTCCACCAACACAAGTGCGAAAAGTGGTTTTTCAACACTAACACATGTGCGAAAAGTGGTTTTTCAACACTATCACAAGTGCAAAAAGTGTTTTTTTCCACACTAATACAAGTGCAAAAGTGGTTTCCTGCACCAACACAAGTGCGAAAAGTGGTTTTTCAACACTAACACAAGTGCGAAAAGTGGTTTTTCCACACTAATACAAGTGCGAAAAGTGGTTTTTCAACAAGATCACAAGTGCAAAAAGTGTTTTTCCACACTGATACAAGTGCAAAAGTGGTTTCCTGCACCAACACAAGTGCGAAAAGTGGTTTTTCAACACTAACACAAGTGCGAAAAGTGGGTTTTTAACACTAACACAAGTGCGAAAAGTGGTTTTTCAACACTAACACAAGTGCGAAAAGTGGTTTTTCCACACTAATACAAGTGCAAAAGTGGTTTCCTGCACCAACACAAGTGCGAAAAGTGGTTTTTCAACACTAACACAAGTGCAAAAAGTGGTTTTTAACACTATCACAAGTGCAAAAAGTGTTTTTTCCACACTAATACAAGTGCAAAAGGGGTTTCCTGCACCAACACACGTGCGAAAAGTGGTATTTCAACACTAACACAAGTGCGAAAAGTGGTTTTTCAACACTAACACAAGTGAGAAAAGTGGTTTTTCCACACTAATACAAGTGCAAAAGTGGTTTCCTCCACCAACACAAGTGCGAAAAGTGGTTTTTCAACACTAACACATGTGCGAAAAGTGGTTTTTCAACACTATCAAAAGTGCAAAAAGTATTTTTCCACACTAATACAAGTGCAAAAGTGGTTTCCTGCACCAACACAAGTGCAAAAAGTGGTTTTTCAACACTAACACAAGTGCGAAAAGTGGTTTTTCCACACTAATACAAGTGCAAAAGTGGTTTCCTGCACCAAAACAAGTGCGAAAAGTGGTTTTTCAACACTAACACAAGTGCAAAAAGTGGTATTTCAACACTAACACAAGTGCGAAAAGTGGTTTTTCAACACTAACACAAGTGCGAAAAGTGTTTTTTCCACACTAATACAAGTGCAAAAGTGGTTTCCTGCACCAACACAAGTGCGAAAAGTGGTTTTTCAACACTAACACAAGTGCGAAAAGTGGTTTTTCAACACTAACACAAGTGCGAAAAGTGTTTTTTCCACACTAATACAAGTGCAAAAGTGGTTTCCTGCACCAACACAAGTGCGAAAAGTGGTTTTTCAACACTAACACAAGTGCGAAACGTGGTTTTTCAACACTAACACAAGTGCGAAAAGTGGTTTTTCAATACTAACACAAGTGCGAAAAGTGGTTTTTCCACACTAATACAAGTGCAAAAGTGGTTTCCTTCACCAACACAAGTGCGAAAAGTGGTTTTTCAACACTAACACAAGTGTGAAAAGTGGTTTTTCAACACTAACACAAGTGCGAAAAGTGGTTTTCCACACTAATACAAGTGCAAAAGTGGTTTCCTGCACCAACACAAGTGCGAAAAGTGGTTTTTCAACACTAACACAAGTGCGAAAAGTGGTTTTTCAACACTATCACAAGTGCAAAAAGTGTTTTTTCCACACTAATACAAGTGCAAAAGTGGTTTCCTGCACCAACACAAGTGCGAAAAGTGGTTTTTCAACACTAACACAAGTGCGAAAAGTGGTTTTTCAACACTAACACAAGTGCGAAAAGTGGTTTTTCCACACTAATACAAGTGCAAAAGTGGTTTCCTGCACCAACACATGTGCGAAAAGTGGTTTTTCAACACTAACACAAGTGCGAAAAGTGGTTTTTCCACACTAATACAAGTGCAAAAGTGGTTTCCTCCACCAACACAAGTGCGAAAAGTGGTTTTTCAACACTAACACAAGTGCGAAAAGTGGTTTTTCAACACTATCACAAGTGCAAAAAGTGTTTTTCCACACTAATACAAGTGCAAAAGTGGTTTCCCTGCACCAACACAAGTGCGAAAAGTAGTCTTTCAACACTAAGACAAGTGCGAAAAGTGGTTTTTCAACACTAACACAAGTGCGAAAAGTGTTTTTTTCCACACTAATACAAGTGCAAAAGTGGTTTCCTGCACCAAAACAAGTGCGAAAAGTGGTTTTTCAACACTAACACAAGTGCAAAAAGTGGTATTTCAACACTAACACAAGTGCGAAAAGTGGTTTTTCAACACTAACACAAGTGCGAAAAGTGTTTTTTCCACACTAATACAAGTGCAAAAGCGGTTTCCTGCACCAACACAAGTGCGAAAAGTGGTTTTTCAACACTAACACAAGTGCGAAAAGTGGTTTTTCAACACTAACACAAGTGCGAAAAGTGTTTTTTTCCACACTAATACAAGTGCAAAAGTGGTTTCCTGCACCAACACAAGTGCGAAAAGTGGTTTTTCAACACTAACACAAGTGCGAAACGTGGTTTTTCAACACTAACACAAGTGCGAAAAGTGGTTTTTCAATACTAACACAAGTGCGAAAAGTGGTTTTTCCACACTAATACAAGTGCAAAAGTGGTTTCCTTCACCAACACAAGTGTGAAAAGTGGTTTTTCAACACTAACACAAGTGTGAAAAGTGGTTTTTCAACACTAACACAAGTGCGAAAAGTGGTTTAGTCCACACTAATACAAGTGCAAAAGTGGTTTCCTGCACCAACACAAGTGCGAAAAGTGGTTTTCAACACTAACACAAGTGCGAAAAGTGGTTTTTTCAACACTATCACAAGTGCAAAAGTGTTTTTTCCACACTAATACAAGTGCAAAAGTGGTTTCCTGCACCAACACAAGTGCGAAAAGTGGTTTTTCAACACTAACACAAGTGCGAAAAGTGGTTTTTCAACACTAACACAAGTGCGAAAAGTGGTTTTTCCACACTAATACAAGTGCAAAAGTGGTTTCCTGCACCAACACATGTGCGAAAAGTGGTTTTTCAACACTAACACAAGTGCGAAAAGTGGTTTTTCCACACTAATACAAGTGCAAAAGTGGTTTCCCTCCACCAACACAAGTGCGAAAAGTGGTTTTTCAACACTAACACAAGTGCGAAAAGTGGTTTTTCAACACTATCACAAGTGCAAAAAGTGTTTTTCCACACTAATACAAGTGCAAAAGTGGTTTCCTGCACCAACACAAGTGCGAAAAGTAGTCTTTCAACACTAAGACAAGTGCGAAAAGTGGTTTTTCAACACTAACACAAGTGCGAAAAGTGTTTTTTCCACACTAATATAAGTGCAAAAGTGGTTTCCTGCACCAACACAAGTGCGAAAAGTGGTTTTTCAACACTAACACAAGTGCGAAAAGTGGTATTTCAACACTAACACAAGTGCGAAAAGTGGTTTTTCAACACTAACACAAGTGCGAAAAGTGGTTTTTCCACACTAATACAAGTGCAAAAGTGGTTTTCTGCACCAACACAAGTGCGAAAAGTGGTTTTTCAACACTAACACAAGTGCGAAAAGTGGGTTTTCAACACTATCACAAGTGCAAAAAGTGGTTTTCCACACTAATACAAGTGCAAAAGTGGTTTCCTGCACCAACACAAGTGCGAAAAGTGGTTTTTCAACACTAACACAAGTGCGAAAAGTGGTTTTTCAACACTATCACAAGTGCAAAAAGTGTTTTTTTCCACACTAATACAAGTGCAAAAGTGGTTTCCTGCACCAACACAAGTGCGAAAAGTGGTTTTTCAACACTATCACAAGTGCAAAAAGTGTTTTTCCACACTAATACAAGTGCAAAAGTGGTTTCCTGCACCAACACAAGTGCGAAAAGTAGTCTTTCAACACTAAGACAAGTGCGAAAAGTGGTTTTTCAACACTAACACAAGTGCGAAAAGTGTTTTTCCACACTAATATAAGTGCAAAAGTGGTTTCCTGCACCAACACAAGTGCGAAAAGTGGTTTTTCAACACTAACACAAGTGCGAAAAGTGGTATTTCAACACTAACACAAGTGCGAAAAGTGGTTTTTCAACACTAACACAAGTGCGAAAAGTGGTTTTTCCACACTAATACAAGTGCAAAAGTGGTTTCCTGCACCAACACAAGTGCGAAAAGTGGTTTTTCAACACTAATACAAGTGCAAAAGTGGTTTTCTGCACCAACACAAGTGCGAAAAGTGGTTTTTCAACACTAACACAAGTGCGAAAAGTGGGTTTTCAACACTATCACAAGTGCAAAAAGTGGTTTTCCACACTAATACAAGTGGAAAAGTGGTTTCCTGCACCAACACAAGTGCGAAAAGTGGTTTTTCAACACTAACACAAGTGCGAAAAGTGGTTTTTCAACACTATCACAAGTGCAAAAAGTGTTTTTTCCACACTAATACAAGTGCAAAAGTGGTTTCCTGCACCAACACAAGTGCGAAAAGTGGTTTTTCAACACTAACACAAGTGCGAAAAGTGGTTTTTCAACACTAACACAAGTGCGAAAAGTGGTTTTTCCACACTAATACAAGTGCAAAAGTGGTTTCCTGCACCAACACAAGTGCGAAAAGTGGTTTTTCAACACTAACACAAATGCGAAAAGTAGTTTTTAAACACTAACACAAGTGCGAAAAGTGGGTTTTCAACACTATCACAAGTGCAAAAAGTGGTTTTTCCACACTAATACAAGAGCAAAAGTGGTTTCCTGCACCAACACAAGTGCGAAAAGTGGTTTTTCAACACTAACACAAGTGTGAAAAGTGGTTTTTCAACACTAACACAAGTGCGAAAAGTGGTTTTTCCACACTAATACAAGTGCAAAAGTGGTTTCCTGCACCAACACAAGTGCGAAAAGTGGTTTTTCAACACTAACACAAATGCGAAAAGTAGTTTTTCAACACTAACACAAGTGCGAAAAGTGGGTTTTCAACACTATCACAAGTGCAAAAAGTGATTTTTCCACACTAATACAAGAGCAAAAGTGGTTTCCTGCACCAACACAAGTGCGAAAAGTGGTTTTTCAACACTAACACAAGTGCGAAAAGTAGTTTTTCAACACTATCACAAGTGCAAAAAGTGTTTTTTCCACACTAATACAAGTGCAAAAGTGGTTTCCTGCACCAACACAAGTGCGAAAAGTGGTTTTTCAACACTAACACAAGTGCGAAAAGTGGTTTTTCAACACTAACACAAGTGCGAAAAGTGTTTTTTCCACACTGATACAAGTGCAAAAGTGGTTTCCTGCACCAACACAAGTGCGAAAAGTGGTTTTTCAAAACTAACACAAGTGCGAAAAGTGGGTTTTTAACACTAACACAAGTGCGAAAAGTGGGTTTTCAACACTAACACAAGTGCGAAAAGTGGTTTTTCCACACTAATACAAGTGCAAAAGTGGTTTCCTGCACCAACACAAGTGCGAAAAGTGGTTTTTCAACACTATCACAAGTGCAAAAAGTGTTTTTTCCACACTAATACAAGTGCAAAAGTGGTTTCCTGCACCAACACAAGTGCGAAAAGTGGTTTTTCAACACTAATACAAGTGCGAAAAGTGGTATTTCAACACAAACACAAGTGCGAAAAGTGGTTTTTCAACACTAACACAAGTGAGAAAAGTGGTTTTTCCACACTAATACAAGTGCAAAAGTGGTTTCCTACACCAACACACGTGCGAAAAGTGGTTTTTCAACACTAACACAAGTGCGAAAAGTGGTTTTTCAACACTAACACAAGTGAGAAAAGTGGTTTTTCCACACTAATACAAGTGCAAAAGTGGTTTCCTCCACCAACACAAGTGCGAAAAGTGGTTTTTCAACACTAACACATGTGCGAAAAGTGGTTTTTCAACACTATCACAAGTGCAAAAAGTGTTTTTTTCCACACTAATACAAGTGCAAAAGTGGTTTCCTGCACCAACACAAGTGCGAAAAGTGGTTTTTCAACACTAACACAAGTGCGAAAAGTGGTTTTTCCACACTAATACAAGTGCGAAAAGTGGTTTTTCAACAAGATCACAAGTGCAAAAAGTGTTTTTCCACACTGATACAAGTGCAAAAGTGGTTTCCTGCACCAACACAAGTGCGAAAAGTGGTTTTTCAACACTAACACAAGTGCGAAAAGTGGGTTTTTAACACTAACACAAGTGCGAAAAGTGGTTTTTCAACACTAACACAAGTGCGAAAAGTGGTTTTTCCACACTAATACAAGTGCAAAAGTGGTTTCCTGCACCAACACAAGTGCGAAAAGTGGTTTTTCAACACTAACACAAGTGCAAAAAGTGGTTTTTAACACTATCACAAGTGCAAAAAGTGTTTTTTCCACACTAATACAAGTGCAAAAGGGGTTTCCTGCACCAACACACGTGCGAAAAGTGGTATTTCAACACTAACACAAGTGCGAAAAGTGGTTTTTCAACAATAACACAAGTGAGAAAAGTGGTTTTTCCACACTAATACAAGTGCAAAAGTGGTTTCCTCCACCAACACAAGTGCGAAAAGTGGTTTTTCAACACTAACACATGTGCGAAAAGTGGTTTTTCAACACTATCACAAGTGCAAAAAGTATTTTTTCCACACTAATACAAGTGCAAAAGTGGTTTCCTGCACCAACACAAGTGCAAAAAGTGGTTTTTCAACACTAACACAAGTGCGAAAAGTGGTTTTTCCACACTAATACAAGTGCAAAAGTGGTTTCCTGCACCAAAACAAGTGCGAAAAGTGGTTTTTCAACACTAACACAAGTGCAAAAAGTGGTATTTCAACACTAACACAAGTGCGAAAAGTGGTTTTTCAACACTAACACAAGTGCGAAAAGTGTTTTTTCCACACTAATACAAGTGCAAAAGTGGTTTCCTGCACCAACACAAGTGCGAAAAGTGGTTTTTCAACACTAACACAAGTGCGAAAAGTGGTTTTTCAACACTAACACAAGTGCGAAAAGTGTTTTTTCCACACTAATACAAGTGCAAAAGTGGTTTCCTGCACCAACACAAGTGCGAAAAGTGGTTTTTCAACACTAACACAAGTGCGAAACGTGGTTTTTCAACACTAACACAAGTGCGAAAAGTGGTTTTTCAATACTAACACAAGTGCGAAAAGTGGTTTTTCCACACTAATACAAGTGCAAAAGTGGTTTCCTTCACCAACACAAGTGCGAAAAGTGGTTTTTCAACACTAACACAAGTGTGAAAAGTGGTTTTTCAACACTAACACAAGTGCGAAAAGTGGTTTTCCACACTAATACAAGTGCAAAAGTGGTTTCCTGCACCAACACAAGTGCGAAAAGTGGTTTTTCAACACTAACACAAGTGCGAAAAGTGGTTTTTCAACACTATCACAAGTGCAAAAAGTGTTTTTTCCACACTAATACAAGTGCAAAAGTGGTTTCCTGCACCAACACAAGTGCGAAAAGTGGTTTTTCAACACTAACACAAGTGCGAAAAGTGGTTTTTCAACACTAACACAAGTGCGAAAAGTGGTTTTTCCACACTAATACAAGTGCAAAAGTGGTTTCCTGCACCAACACATGTGCAAAAAGTGGTTTTTCAACACTAACACAAGTGCGAAAAGTGGTTTTTCCACACTAATACAAGTGCAAAAGTGGTTTCCTCCACCAACACAAGTGCGAAAAGTGGTTTTTCAACACTAACACAAGTGCGAAAAGTGGTTTTTCAACACTATCACAAGTGCAAAAAGTGTTTTTCCACACTAATACAAGTGCAAAAGTGGTTTCCTGCACCAACACAAGTGCGAAAAGTAGTCTTTCAACACTAAGACAAGTGCGAAAAGTGGTTTTTCAACACTAACACAAGTGCGAAGTGTTTTTTCCACACTAATACAAGTGCAAAAGTGGTTTCCTGCACCAAAACAAGTGCGAAAAGTGGTTTTTCAACACTAACACAAGTGCAAAAAGTGGTATTTCAACACTAACACAAGTGCGAAAAGTGGTTTTTCAACACTAACACAAGTGCGAAAAGTGTTTTTTCCACACTAATACAAGTGCAAAAGTGGTTTCCTGCACCAACACAAGTGCGAAAAGTGGTTTTTCAACACTAACACAAGTGCGAAAAGTGGTTTTTCAACACTAACACAAGTGCGAAAAGTGTTTTTTCCACACTAATACAAGTGCAAAAGTGGTTTCCTGCACCAACACAAGTGCGAAAAGTGGTTTTTCAACACTAACACAAGTGCGAAACGTGGTTTTTCAACACTAACACAAGTGCGAAAAGTGGTTTTTCAATACTAACACAAGTGCGAAAAGTGGTTTTTCCACACTAATACAAGTGCAAAAGTGGTTTCCTGCAACAAACAAGTGCGAAAAGTGGTTTTTCAACACTAACACAAGTGTGAAAAGTGGTTTTTCAACACTAACACAAGTGCGAAAAGTGGTTTTCCACACTAATACAAGTGCAAAAGTGGTTTCCTGCACCAACACAAGTGCGAAAAGTGGTTTTTCAACACTAACACAAGTGTGAAAAGTGGTTTTTCAACACTAACACAAGTGCGAAAAGTGGTTTTCCACACTAATACAAGTGCAAAAGTGGTTTCCTGCACCAACACAAGTGCGAAAAGTGGTTTTTCAACACTAACACAAGTGCGAAAAGTGGTTTTTCAACACTATCACAAGTGCAAAAAGTGTTTTTTCCACACTAATACAAGTGCAAAAGTGGTTTCCTGCACCAACACAAGTGCGAAAAGTGGTTTTTCAACACTAACACAAGTGCGAAAAGTGGTTTTTCAACACTAACACAAGTGCGAAAAGTGGTTTTTCCACACTAATACAAGTGCAAAAGTGGTTTCCTGCACCAACACATGTGCGAAAAGTGGTTTTTCAACACTAACACAAGTGCAAAAAGTGGTTTTTCCACACTAGTACAAGTGCAAAAGTGGTTTCCTCCACCAACACAAGTGCGAAAAGTGGTTTTTCAACACTAACACAAGTGCGAAAAGTGGTTTTTCAACACTATCACAAGTGCAAAAAGTGTTTTTCCACACTAATACAAGTGCAAAAGTGGTTTCCTGCACCAACACAAGTGCGAAAAGTAGTCTTTCAACACTAAGACAAGTGCGAAAAGTGGTTTTTCAACACTAACACAAGTGCGAAAAGTGTTTTTTCAACACTATCACAAGTGCAAAAAGTGTTTTTCCACACTAATACAAGTGCAAAAGTGGTTTCCTGCACCAACACAAGTGCGAAAAGTGGTTTTTCAACACTAACACAAGTGCGAAAAGTGGGTTTTCAACACTATCACAAGTGCAAAAAGTGGTTTTTCCACACTAATACAAGTGCAAAAGTGGTTTCCTGCACCAACACAAGTGCGAAAAGTGGTTTTTCAACACTAATACAAGTGCGAAAAGTGGTTTTTCAACACTATCACAAGTGCAAAAAGTGTTTTTTCCACACTAATACAAGTGCAAAAGTGGTTTCCTGCACCAACACAAGTGCGAAAAGTGGTTTTTCAACACTAACACAAGTGCGAAAAGTGGTTTTTCAACACTAACACAAGTGCGAAAAGTGGTTTTTCCACACTAATACAAGTGCAAAAGTGGTTTCCTGCACCAACACAAGTGCGAAAAGTGGTTTTTCAACACTAACACAAATGCGAAAAGTAGTTTTTCAACACTAACACAAGTGCGAAAAGTGGGTTTTCAACACTATCACAAGTGCAAAAAGTGGTTTTTCCACACAAATACAAGAGCAAAAGTGGTTTCCTGCACCAACACAAGTGCGAAAAGTGGTTTTTCAACACTAACACAAGTGCGAAAAGTGGTTTTTCAACACTAACACAAGTGCGAAAAGTGGTTTTTCCACACTAATACAAGTGCAAAAGTGGTTTCCTGCACCAACACAAGTGCGAAAAGTGGTTTTTCAACACTAACACAAATGCGAAAAGTAGTTTTTCAACACTAACACAAGTGCGAAAAGTGGGTTTTCAACACTATCACAAGTGCAAAAAGTGGTTTTTCCACACTAATACAAGAGCAAAAGTGGTTTCCTGCACCAACACAAGTGCGAAAAGTGGTTTTTCAACACTAACACAAGTGCGAAAAGTGGTTTTTCAACACTATCACAAGTGCAAAAAGTGTTTTTTCCACACTAATACAAGTGCAAAAGTGGTTTCCTGCACCAACACAAGTGCGAAAAGTGGTTTTTCAACACTAACACAAGTGCGAAAAGTGGTTTTTCAACACTAACACAAGTGCGAAAAGTGGTTTTTCCACACTAATACAAGTGCAAAAGTGGGTTCCTGCACCAACACAAGTGCGAAAAGTGGTTTTTCAACACTAACACAAATGCGAAAAGTAGTTTTTAAACACTAACACAAGTGCGAAAAGTGGGTTTTCAACACTATCACAAGTGCAAAAAGTGGTTTTTCCACACTAATACAAGAGCAAAAGTGGTTTCCTGCACCAACACAAGTGCGAAAAGTGGTTTTTCAACACTAACACAAGTGCGAAAAGTGGTTTTTCAACACTAACACAAGTGCGAAAAGTGGTTTTTCCACACTAATACAAGTGCAAAAGTGGTTTCCTGCACCAACACAAGTGCGAAAAGTGGTTTTTCAACACTAACACAAATGCGAAAAGTAGTTTTTCAACACTAACACAAGTGCGAAAAGTGGGTTTTCAACACTATCACAAGTGCAAAAAGTGATTTTTCCACACTAATACAAGAGCAAAAGTGGTTTCCTGCACCAACACAAGTGCGAAAAGTGGTTTTTCAACACTAACACAAGTGCGAAAAGTAGTTTTTCAACACTATCACAAGTGCAAAAAGTGTTTTTTCCACACTAATACAAGTGCAAAAGTGGTTTCCTGCACCAACACAAGTGCGAAAAGTGGTTTTTCAACACTAACACAAGTGCGAAAAGTGGTTTTTCAACACTAACACAAGTGCGAAAAGTGTTTTTTCCACACTGATACAAGTGCAAAAGTGGTTTCCTGCACCAACACAAGTGCGAAAAGTGGTTTTTCAAAACTAACACAAGTGCGAAAAGTGGGTTTTTAACACTAACACAAGTGCGAAAAGTGGGTTTTCAACACTAACACAAGTGCGAAAAGTGGTTTTTCCACACTAATACAAGTGCAAAAGTGGTTTCCTGCACCAACACAAGTGCGAAAAGTGGTTTTTCAACACTATCACAAGTGCAAAAAGTGTTTTTTCCACACTAATACAAGTGCAAAAGTGGTTTCCTGCACCAACACAAGTGCGAAAAGTGGTTTTTCAACACTAACACAAGTGCGAAAAGTGGTATTTCAACACCAACACAAGTGCGAAAAGTGGTTTTTCAACACTAACACAAGTGAGAAAAGTGGTTTTTCCACACTAATACAAGTGCAAAAGTGGTTTCCTCCACCAACACACGTGCGAAAAGTGGTTTTTCAACACTAACACAAGTGCGAAAAGTGGTTTTTCAACACTAACACAAGTGAGAAAAGTGGTTTTTCCACACTAATACAAGTGCAAAAGTGGTTTCCTCCACCAACACAAGTGCGAAAAGTGGTTTTTCAACACTAACACATGTGCGAAAAGTGGTTTTTCAACACTATCACAAGTGCAAAAAGTGTTTTTTTCCACACTAATACAAGTGCAAAAGTGGTTTCCTGCACCAACACAAGTGCGAAAAGTGGTTTTTCAACACTAACACAAGTGCGAAAAGTGGTTTTTCCACACTAATACAAGTGCGAAAAGTGGTTTTTCAACAAGATCACAAGTGCAAAAAGTGTTTTTCCACACTGATACAAGTGCAAAAGTGGTTTCCTGCACCAACACAAGTGCGAAAAGTGGTTTTTCAACACTAACACAAGTGCGAAAAGTGGGTTTTTAACACTAACACAAGTGCGAAAAGTGGTTTTTCAACACTAACACAAGTGCGAAAAGTGGTTTTTCCACACTAATACAAGTGCAAAAGTGGTTTCCTGCACCAACACAAGTGCGAAAAGTGGTTTTTCAACACTAACACAAGTGCAAAAAGTGGTTTTTAACACTATCACAAGTGCAAAAAGTGTTTTTTCCACACTAATACAAGTGCAAAAGGGGTTTCCTGCACCAACACACGTGCGAAAAGTGGTATTTCAACACTAACACAAGTGCGAAAAGTGGTTTTTCAACACTAACACAAGTGAGAAAAGTGGTTTTTCCACACTAATA
Source organism: Myxine glutinosa (assembly GCF_964187855.1). Lineage (NCBI taxonomy): Eukaryota > Metazoa > Chordata > Myxini > Myxiniformes > Myxinidae > Myxine > Myxine glutinosa. The sequence continues at coordinate 8,899 of NW_027617505.1, read as the reverse complement.
CAAGTGCAAAAGTGGTTTCCTCCACCAACACAAGTGCGAAAAGTGGTTTTTCAACACTAACACATGTGCGAAAAGTGGTTTTTCAACACTATCACAAGTGCAAAAAGTATTTTTTCCACACTAATACAAGTGCAAAAGTGGTTTCCTGCACCAACACAAGTGCAAAAAGTGGTTTTTCAACACTAACACAAGTGCGAAAAGTGGTTTTTCCACACTAATACAAGTGCAAAAGTGGTTTTTCAACACTAACACCAGTGAGAAAAGTGGTTTTTCCACACTAATGCAAGTGCAAAAGTGGTTTCCTCCACCAACACAAGTGCAAAAAGTGGTTTTTCAACACTAACACATGTGCGAAAAGTGGTTTTTCAACACTATCACAAGTGCAAAAAGTGTTTTTTCCACACTAATACAAGTGCAAAAGTGGTTTCCTGCATCAACACAAGTGCGAAAAGTGGTTTTTCAACACTAACACAAGTGCGAAAAGTGGTTTTTCCACACTAATACAAGTGCAAAAGTGGTTTCCTGCACCAAAACAAGTGCGAAAAGTGGTTTTTCAACACTAACACAAGTGCAAAAAGTGGTATTTCAACACTAACACAAGTGCGAAAAGTGGTTTTTCAACACTAACACAAGTGCGAAAAGTGTTTTTTCCACACTAATACAAGTGCAAAAGTGGTTTCCTTCACCAACACAAGTGCGAAAAGTGGTTTTTCAACACTAACACAAGTGTGAAAAGTGGTTTTTCAACACTAACACAAGTGCGAAAAGTGGTTTTCCACACTAATACAAGTGCAAAAGTGGTTTCCTGCACCAACACAAGTGCGAAAAGTGGTTTTTCAACACTAACACAAGTGCGAAAAGTGGTTTTTCAACACTATCACAAGTGCAAAAAGTGTTTTTTCCACACTAATACAAGTGCAAAAGTGGTTTCCTGCACCAACACAAGTGCGAAAAGTGGTTTTTCAACACTAACACAAGTGCGAAAAGTGGTTTTTCAACACTAACACAAGTGCGAAAAGTGGTTTTTCAACACTAACACAAGTGCGAAAAGTGGTTTTTCCACACTAATACAAGTGCAAAAGTGGTTTCCTGCACCAACACATGTGCAAAAAGTGGTTTTTCAACACTAACACAAGTGCGAAAAGTGGTTTTTCCACACTAATACAAGTGCAAAAGTGGTTTCCTCCACCAACACAAGTGCGAAAAGTGGTTTTTCAACACTAACACAAGTGCGAAAAGTGGTTTTTCAACACTATCACAAGTGCAAAAAGTGTTTTTCCACACTAATACAAGTGCAAAAGTGGTTTCCTGCACCAACACAAGTGCGAAAAGTAGTCTTTCAACACTAAGACAAGTGCGAAAAGTGGTTTTTCAACACTAACACAAGTGCGAAAAGTGTTTTTTCCACACTAATACAAGTGCAAAAGTGGTTTCCTGCACCAAAACAAGTGCGAAAAGTGGTTTTTCAACACTAACACAAGTGCAAAAAGTGGTATTTCAACACTAACACAAGTGCGAAAAGTGGTTTTTCAACACTAACACAAGTGCGAAAAGTGTTTTTTCCACACTAATACAAGTGCAAAAGTGGTTTCCTGCACCAACACAAGTGCGAAAAGTGGTTTTTCAACACTAACACAAGTGCGAAAAGTGGTTTTTCAACACTAACACAAGTGCGAAAAGTGTTTTTTCCACACTAATACAAGTGCAAAAGTGGTTTCCTGCACCAACACAAGTGCGAAAAGTGGTTTTTCAACACTAACACAAGTGCGAAACGTGGTTTTTCAACACTAACACAAGTGCGAAAAGTGGTTTTTCAATACTAACACAAGTGCGAAAAGTGGTTTTTCCACACTAATACAAGTGCAAAAGTGGTTTCCTTCACCAACACAAGTGCGAAAAGTGGTTTTTCAACACTAACACAAGTGTGAAAAGTGGTTTTTCAACACTAACACAAGTGCGAAAAGTGGTTTTCCACACTAATACAAGTGCAAAAGTGGTTTCCTGCACCAACACAAGTGCGAAAAGTGGTTTTTCAACACTAACACAAGTGCGAAAAGTGGTTTTTCAACACTATCACAAGTGCAAAAAGTGTTTTTTCCACACTAATACAAGTGCAAAAGTGGTTTCCTGCACCAACACAAGTGCGAAAAGTGGTTTTTCAACACTAACACAAGTGCGAAAAGTGGTTTTTCAACACTAACACAAGTGCGAAAAGTGGTTTTTCCACACTAATACAAGTGCAAAAGTGGTTTCCTGCACCAACACATGTGCGAAAAGTGGTTTTTCAACACTAACACAAGTGCGAAAAGTGGTTTTTCCACACTAGTACAAGTGCAAAAGTGGTTTCCTCCACCAACACAAGTGCGAAAAGTGGTTTTTCAACACTAACACAAGTGCGAAAAGTGGTTTTTCAACACTATCACAAGTGCAAAAAGTGTTTTTCCACACTAATACAAGTGCAAAAGTGGTTTCCTGCACCAACACAAGTGCGAAAAGTAGTCTTTCAACACTAAGACAAGTGCGAAAAGTGGTTTTTCAACACTAACACAAGTGCGAAAAGTGTTTTTTCCACACTAATATAAGTGCAAAAGTGGTTTCCTGCACCAACACAAGTGCGAAAAGTGGTTTTTCAACACTAACACAAGTGCGAAAAGTGGTATTTCAACACTAACACAAGTGCGAAAAGTGGTTTTTCAACACTAACACAAGTGCGAAAAGTGGTTTTTCCACACTAATACAAGTGCAAAAGTGGTTTCCTGCACCAACACAAGTGCGAAAAGTGGTTTTTCAACACTAACACAAGTGCGAAAAGTGGGTTTTCAACACTATCACAAGTGCAAAAAGTGGTTTTTCCACACTAATACAAGTGCAAAAGTGGTTTCCTGCACCAACACAAGTGCGAAAAGTGGTTTTTCAACACTAATACAAGTGCGAAAAGTGGTTTTTCAACACTATCACAAGTGCAAAAAGTGTTTTTTCCACACTAATACAAGTGCAAAAGTGGTTTCCTGCACCAACACAAGTGCGAAAAGTGGTTTTTCAACACTAACACAAGTGCGAAAAGTGGTTTTTCAACACTAACACAAGTGCGAAAAGTGGTTTTTCCACACTAATACAAGTGCAAAAGTGGTTTCCTGCACCAACACAAGTGCGAAAAGTGGTTTTTCAACACTAACACAAATGCGAAAAGTAGTTTTTCAACACTAACACAAGTGCGAAAAGTGGGTTTTCAACACTATCACAAGTGCAAAAAGTGGTTTTTCCACACTAATACAAGAGCAAAAGTGGTTTCCTGCACCAACACAAGTGCGAAAAGTGGTTTTTCAACACTAACACAAGTGCGAAAAGTGGTTTTTCAACACTAACACAAGTGCGAAAAGTGGTTTTTCCACACTAATACAAGTGCAAAAGTGGTTTCCTGCACCAACACAAGTGCGAAAAGTGGTTTTTCAACACTAACACAAATGCGAAAAGTAGTTTTTCAACACTAACACAAGTGCGAAAAGTGGGTTTTCAACACTATCACAAGTGCAAAAAGTGGTTTTTCCACACTAATACAAGAGCAAAAGTGGTTTCCTGCACCAACACAAGTGCGAAAAGTGGTTTTTCAACACTAACACAAGTGCGAAAAGTAGTTTTTCAACACTATCACAAGTGCAAAAAGTGTTTTTTCCACACTAATACAAGTGCAAAAGTGGTTTCCTGCACCAACACAAGTGCGAAAAGTGGTTTTTCAACACTAACACAAGTGCGAAAAGTGGTTTTTCAACACTAACACAAGTGCGAAAAGTGTTTTTTCCACACTGATACAAGTGCAAAAGTGGTTTCCTGCACCAACACAAGTGCGAAAAGTGGTTTTTCAACACTAACACAAGTGCGAAAAGTGGGTTTTTAACACTAACACAAGTGCGAAAAGTGGGTTTTCAACACTAACACAAGTGCGAAAAGTGGTTTTTCCACACTAATACAAGTGCAAAAGTGGTTTCCTGCACCAACACAAGTGCGAAAAGTGGTTTTTCAACACTAACACAAGTGCGAAAAGTGGTTTTTCAACACTAACACAAGTGCGAAAAGTGTTTTTTCCACACTGATACAAGGTCAAAAGTGGTTTCCTGCACCAACACAAGTGCGAAAAGTGGTTTTTCCACACTAACACAAGTGCGAAAAGTGGGTTTTTAACACTAACACAAATGCGAAAAGTGGTTTTTCAACACTAACACAAGTGCGAAAAGTGGTTTTTCCACACTAATACAAGTGCAAAAGTGGTTTCCTGCACCAACACAAGTGCGAAAAGTGGTTTTTCAACACTAACACAAGTGCAAAAAGTGGTTTTTAACACTATCACAAGTGCAAAAAGTGTTTTTTCCACACTAATACAAGTGCAAAAGGGGTTTCCTGCACCAACACACGTGCGAAAAGTGGTATTTCAACACTAACACAAGTGCGAAAAGTGGTTTTTCAACACTAACACCAGTGAGAAAAGTGGTTTTTCCACACTAATGCAAGTGCAAAAGTGGTTTCCTCCACCAACACAAGTGCAAAAAGTGGTTTTTCAACACTAACACATGTGCGAAAAGTGGTTTTTCAACACTATCACAAGTGCAAAAAGTGTTTTTTCCACACTAATACAAGTGCAAAAGTGGTTTCCTGCATCAACACAAGTGCGAAAAGTGGTTTTTCAACACTAACACAAGTGCGAAAAGTGGTTTTTCCACACTAATACAAGTGCAAAAGTGGTTTCCTGCACCAAAACAAGTGCGAAAAGTGGTTTTTCAACACTAACACAAGTGCAAAAAGTGGTATTTCAACACTAACACAAGTGTGAAAAGTGGTTTTTCAACACTAACACAAGTGCGAAAAGTGTTTTTTCCACACTAATACAAGTGCAAAAGTGGTTTCCTGCACCAACACAAGTGCGAAAAGTGGTTTTTCAACACACACAAGTGCGAAAAGTGGTTTTTCAACACTAACACAAGTGCGAAAAGTGTTTTTTCCACACTAATACAAGTGCAAAAGTGGTTTCCTGCACCAACACAAGTGCGAAAAGTGGTTTTTCAACACTAACACAAGTGCGAAACGTGGTTTTTCAACACTAACACAAGTGCGAAAAGTGGTTTTTCAACACTAACACAAGTGCGAAAAGTGGTTTTTCAATACTAACACAAGTGCGAAAAGTGGTTTTTCCACACTAATACAAGTGCAAAAGTGGTTTCCTTCACCAACACAAGTGCGAAAAGTGGTTTTTCAACACTAACACAAGTGCAAAAAGTGCTTTTTCAACACTAACACAAGTGCGAAAAGTGGTTTTTCCACACTAATACAAGTGCAAAAGTGGTTTCCTGCACCAACACAAGTGCGAAAAGTGGTTTTTCAACACTAACACAAGTGCGAAAAGTGGTTTTTCAACACTATCACAAGTGCAAAAAGTGTTTTTTCCACACTAATACAAGTGCAAAAGTGGTTTCCTGCACCAACACAAGTGCGAAAAGTGGTTTTTCAACACTAACACAAGTGCGAAAAGTGGTTTTTCAACACTAACACAAGTGCGAAAAGTGGTTTTTCCACACTAATACAAGTGCAAAAGTGGTTTCCTGCACCAACACAAGTGCGAAAAGTGGTTTTTCAACACTAACACATGTGCGAAAAGTGGTTTTTCAACACTATCACAAGTGCAAAAAGTGTTTTTTCCACACTAATACAAGTGCAAAAGTGGTTTCCTGCACCAACACAAGTGCAAAAAGTGGTTTTTCAACACTAACACAAGTGCGAAAAGTGGTTTTTCCACACTAATACAAGTGCAAAAGTGGTTTCCTGCACCAAAACAAGTGCGAAAAGTGGTTTTTCAACACTAACACAAGTGCAAAAAGTGGTATTTCAACACTAACACAAGTGCGAAAAGTGGTTTTTCAACACTAACACAAGTGCGAAAAGTTTTTTTTCCACACTAATACAAGTGCAAAAGTGGTTTCCTGCACCAACACAAGTGCGAAAAGTGGTTTTTCAACACTAACACAAGTGCGAAAAGTGGTTTTTCAACACTAACACAAGTGCGAAAAGTGTTTTTTCCACACTAATACAAGTGCAAAAGTGGTTTCCTGCACCAACACAAGTGCGAAAAGTGGTTTTTCAACACTAACACAAGTGCGAAACGTGGTTTTTCAACACTAACACAAGTGCGAAAAGTGGTTTTTCAACACTAACACAAGTGCGAAAAGTGGTTTTTCAATACTAACACAAGTGCGAAAAGTGGTTTTTCCATACTAATACAAGTGCAAAAGTGGTTTCCTTCACCAACACAAGTGCGAAAAGTGGTTTTTCAACACTAACACAAGTGCGAAAAGTGGTTTTTCAACACTAACACAAGTGCGAAAAGTGATTTTTCCACACTAATACAAGTGCAAAAGTGGTTTCCTGCACCAACACAAGTGCGATAAGTGGTTTTTCAACACTAACACAAGTGCGAAAAGTGGTTTTTCCACACTAATACAAGAGCAAAAGTGGTTTCCTGCACCAACACAAGTGCGAAAAGTGGTTTTTCAACACTAACACAAGTGCGAAAAGTGGTTTTTCAACACTAACACAAGTGCGAAAAGTGGTTTTTCCACACTAATACAAGTGCAAAAGTGGTTTCCTGCACCAACACAAGTGCGAAAAGTGGTTTTTCAACACTAACACAAATGCGAAAAGTAGTTTTTCAACACTAACACAAGTGCGAAAAGTGGGTTTTCAACACTATCACAAGTGCAAAAAGTGGTTTTTCCACACTGATACAAGAGCAAAAGTGGTTTCCTGCACCAACACAAGTGCGAAAAGTGGTTTTTCAACACTAACACAAGTGCGAAAAGTAGTTTTTCAACACTATCACAAGTGCAAAAAGTGTTTTTTCCACACTAATACAAGTGCAAAAGTGGTTTCCTGCACCAACACAAGTGCGAAAAGTGGTTTTTCAACACTAACACAAGTGCGAAAAGTGGTTTTTCAACACTAACACAAGTGCGAAAAGTGTTTTTTCCACACTGATACAAGTGCAAAAGTGGTTTCCTGCACCAACACAAGTGCGAAAAGTGGTTTTTCAACACTAACACAAGTGCGAAAAGTGGGTTTTTAACACTAACACAAGTGCGAAAAGTGGGTTTTCAACACTAACACAAGTGCGAAAAGTGGTTTTTCCACACTAATACAAGTGCAAAAGTGGTTTCCTGCACCAACACAAGTGCGAAAAGTGGTTTTTCAACACTAACACAAGTGCGAAAAGTGGTTTTTCAACACTAACACAAGTGCGAAAAGTGTTTTTTCCACACTGATACAAGGTCAAAAGTGGTTTCCTGCACCAACACAAGTGCGAAAAGTGGTTTTTCCACACTAACACAAGTGCGAAAAGTGGTATTTCAACACTAACACAAGTGCGAAAAGTGGTTTTTCAACACTAACACAAGTGCGAAAAGTGTTTTTTCCACACTAATACAAGTGCAAAAGTGGTTTCCTGCACCAACACAAGTGCGAAAAGTGGTTTTTCAACACTAACACAAGTGCGAAAAGTGGTTTTTCAACACTAACACAAGTGCGAAAAGTGTTTTTTCCACACTAATACAAGTGCAAAAGTGGTTTCCTGCACCAACACAAGTGCGAAAAGTGGTTTTTCAACACTAACACAAGTGCGAAACGTGGTTTTTCAACACTAACACAAGTGCGAAAAGTGGTTTTTCAACACTAACACAAGTGCGAAAAGTGGTTTTTCAATACTAACACAAGTGCGAAAAGTGGTTTTTCCATACTAATACAAGTGCAAAAGTGGTTTCCTTCACCAACACAAGTGCGAAAAGTGGTTTTTCAACACTAACACAAGTGCGAAAAGTGGTTTTTCAACACTAACACAAGTGCGAAAAGTGATTTTTCCACACTAATACAAGTGCAAAAGTGGTTTCCTGCACCAACACAAGTGCGATAAGTGGTTTTTCAACACTAACACAAGTGCGAAAAGTGGTTTTTCCACACTAATACAAGAGCAAAAGTGGTTTCCTGCACCAACACAAGTGCGAAAAGTGGTTTTTCAACACTAACACAAGTGCGAAAAGTGGTTTTTCAACACTAACACAAGTGCGAAAAGTGGTTTTTCCACACTAATACAAGTGCAAAAGTGGTTTCCTGCACCAACACAAGTGCGAAAAGTGGTTTTTCAACACTAACACAAATGCAAAAAGTAGTTTTTCAACACTAACACAAGTGCGAAAAGTGGGTTTTCAACACTATCACAAGTGCAAAAAGTGGTTTTTCCACACTGATACAAGAGCAAAAGTGGTTTCCTGCACCAACACAAGTGCGAAAAGTGGTTTTTCAACACTAACACAAGTGCGAAAAGTAGTTTTTCAACACTATCACAAGTGCAAAAAGTGTTTTTTCCACACTAATACAAGTGCAAAAGTGGTTTCCTGCACCAACACAAGTGCGAAAAGTGGTTTTTCAACACTAACACAAGTGCGAAAAGTGGTTTTTCAACACTAACACAAGTGCGAAAAGTGTTTTTTCCACACTGATACAAGTGCAAAAGTGGTTTCCTGCACCAACACAAGTGCGAAAAGTGGTTTTTCAACACTAACACAAGTGCGAAAAGTGGGTTTTTAACACTAACACAAGTGCGAAAAGTGGGTTTTCAACACTAACACAAGTGCGAAAAGTGGTTTTTCCACACTAATACAAGTGCAAAAGTGGTTTCCTGCACCAACACAAGTGCGAAAAGTGGTTTTTCAACACTAACACAAGTGCGAAAAGTGGTTTTTCAACACTAACACAAGTGCGAAAAGTGTTTTTTCCACACTGATACAAGGTCAAAAGTGGTTTCCTGCACCAACACAAGTGCGAAAAGTGGTTTTTCCACACTAACACAAGTGCGAAAAGTGGG